>NW_011921055.1:0-3857 GCF_000151845.1 Pteropus vampyrus
ATCAGTCTATCTCTATGTCTATCTCTATGTCTATCTCTATCTCTATCTCTATCTCTATATCTGTATCTATATCTGTATCTATATCTATATCTATATCTATATCTTTATCTTTATCTATACCTATATCTATATCTATGTCTATACACATCTAGAAAAACTTCTGTATATATTTCTCCTCAGAAAGAGGTGGTTTTTGTTTTTTCTTTTTTATTTCGTCCCTCATAGTTTTTCACAGCTTTATTGACGTACCGTTTCCATGTCCCGCCATTGCACCATGTCAAATTTCCAATTCAATGATTTTTTTCTGTGGCCAGCCAGTTATGAAATTTACGAAGTGATTCTCTCCACCCCCCACCCCCACCCCCACCCCCCTCAGACTAGTTCCCACCTGGCACTGTACATAATTATCGCAACATTTTTGACTGTATTCTCCATGCGGCACTTCACATCCCCGTGACTGCTTTGTAACTGCCGATGGGTACTTGTCAATCCCTTCAGCTTTTCCACCCAACCCCCAGACCCCCCTCCCATCTGGCAATCGCCCGTTTGCTCTCTGTATCTCTGAGTCTGTTTCGGTTTTGTGTGTTTGATTGGTTTTGTTCTTTAGATTCCAGGTGGAGGTGAGATCCTATGGTACGGGTCTTTCTCTGACGTATTTCACTTAGCCTCACACCCTCTCGGGCCATGTATGTGGTTGCAGATGGCAAGGTTTCCTTCTTTCTCTCATGGCCGGGTCATATTCCATCGGATGTACGTAGCACGACTTCTTTATGCAGTCATCTGTCGATGGGCACTGAGGTTCTTTCCGTCCGTTGCCTGTTGCAGCAGCGCTGCAGGGTGCAGAGAACTTTTTGGATCAGTGGTTTGGTTTTCTTTGCGTGAATACCCGGAAGGAAGGGCAATCGCTGGGTCGTAGGGTAGTTAGTTGTGTTTTTAAGTTTCTGAGGCATCTCCAAACCGTTTTCCACAGTGCTCGTCCCAATCTCCAATCCCAGCAACGGCGGCCGAGGGCCCCGTCTCCTCCCCCTCCTCGGCAACACTCGTTCTTGTGATCTATTGAGGAGAGCCACTCTGACAGGTGTGAGGTGATAGCTCGTTGGGGTTTGAGTTTGCATTTCTCTGACGATCAGTGACATCGAGCGTCTTTTCATACGTCTGCTGGCCATGCGCGTGTCCTCTTTGGAGAAATGCCTGTCCAGGTCCTCCGCCCAGTTTTTAATTGGGTCGTTTGTCTTTCCGAGACGTAGTTGTGTTGGTTCATCACGAGCTCCTCTCTCACTGTCCCGTGATGCTTAAAAGCACGTGCATTCCTATTTAGGAACAAAGGGCGCGATCGATTAGACTAGGTAATGAGCGCGGATCTGATCTGGAGCATGATGTCCGTTTCACTAAGAGGCTTCTCCCCCGAATGGGAAGATGGAGTGTGTCAACGATTCAGTGGTCTCCCGTGGGGCTACGGGGCATGCAGCCGGCAGGGACGGGAGAGGCCCTCCCAGATGCCAAAAGCCCGGCATTTCTCGAACGTCGCAAGGCTTCCGTGGCTCCCTCTTCTAGGTAGATGTGCTCCTCTGTTTGGTTTCCCTTGGCTGGACAGGTTGGCAGTGGTCTGAGACTTGCTCTGATTTGAGTTTCCTTCCTAGTCAGTTAACTGCCTTTCTTGGGAGTGTCGTTCTGGGAGATCGAAGCGGGTCCGATGCCAGTTTGGCTTTGTTCAGTGCAAGTAAGTTCGGGGCAGGATCAGAGCAGGGCAGCGGCAAACAGGCCTGTGTTCAGACTGTAGCTCTGCGATGTCACGGTCCACCCGGGACCCTCTCCAGTCCTTCGATTTCATTGACTCTGTTCTTGCACTTTCTCTGATTGCGCTCGGCCTTCAGTCGCAGGTATTTTCCAGTCTCTGGTGCTTGCCCGTCTGAAAGTCTCTCCCGTTCGTCACCTGCCAAGGTTTCCTCGCCAGGTCCGCTTCGCTCCCTGTATCCTTTTTCGTGTGCGTATGCGTAGGTAACTGGTTTTGCGCCCGGTGCGCCACCACGAGTCAACTGTCTTCTTTGAATTTTGTTTTCTTTCTTGACTTTCTAAAAGGAAAAATAGGTTAAGAAACAATTAATGCATTTCCGTGGCTCGAAAGGCCCAGGGTTCTCCTCCCCGTAGGCAGCCAATGAAGTATTATTGTCATCATCGGGAGAAGAAAGGGGGAGGAGAGGATGAAGGAAGCTTCACGTTAAGAGAAAGTGCAGAGGCGTGAGAGTGGAATGTTCAGAAACATGTCTTTCAGAAGCACGTGGTTTCCGAGTGCACGCGACACACCGCCCAAGGCGGACCTCGTTCCGTGCCGTGCCGCAAGTGTCAACAAAGGCAACAGGATGGGGATTGGGTGCCCTGGGTACTCTGACCGCGGCGGAGCTAAGCCGGAGATCGTTCACGGAATGATCTGGGAAAATCCCCAAATATCTGGAAACGAGTGATCCAGTGCACGTCTGAACAACGTGTGGGTCAACGGAGAGACCGGGGGGAACTCAAGATGACTTGGGACTGGACGGAAGCAAAGCACCACATAGCAAGATTTGTGGGGTGCAGCTAGAGCAGTGCTTAGATGCAAGTTTTGTAGCACCGAAGTGCTGATATGAAAATTTAGGAGACGTCTCAAGGAAATGATCTTCTCACTTCGTAGCTTAGGAAAGGAAAAGAATTGGGGACGAAATCCATCTAAATCAAGCGGGAGGAAGGAAGAAGTTGTCCCAAGTCAGGAAGTGTTTTATGACCTAGGACCCAGCTCACATGCTGTGGCCCCTGAATAGAACAAGGTGAAGCATGTCTGCTCTTACTGGGCAGTGGTCCCAGGGAGGGGCCGGTGGGTCAGCTTTCGGGTCTGAGGTTGGGCTGGCCATTTGGAAAAGTGGAACGCTCTTTCCACGGCGTGGTTCCAAAGGACAGTCGTCCGAAGCCACTGGGGCCGAGCGAGGGTTCCTGGTGCTTGGACTCTGGGCCAAAGTACATGGAAGCAACCACCCGAGGCTCGGTCCCGTGAACGGCAGGTACCTATGCGCCTAGAAGCAAGTGGCTGGCCGAGAAGAGCCTGCTCTAAAATCACGTGTTCTTCTCGTCAGCTGTCTTGCTAACTTCCTGCCCCTAGGAACAAAGACGAAAGTCCAACCTCACGGCTGAGACTGCCCTTGGAGAATACCACTTCTCCTTCCTGCCGCTGTGATTTTCAGGCCGCGTGGGTTTCTACTTTTCCTATGCACCGGCACCCACGTTCCCCGGGGCCCCAGGCCAGCCACCTCGCCCCAGGCCTATACAGCACGTGGTCTTAAAAGGATGATCGATGTTGTGTGTTCCAGGGTCCCACGCAATACCTTCTCCCTCCGTCCACGGAGATCGTGAGCCGCCTGGGGATGGATGGGGCACGGGTCGGCGGCACGGACGCTTGCTTGGATACCTGCTGAAAGCTTAAAAGGTGAGGGTTCTGCACACACCAATCCACCAGAGACCATTGTTTATTTAGGAACCAATAACTTTATTGGAAGAAATGGCAAACCTGGAAGAAGAAGGGGAAAAGGGGAAAAAAAAAAAAACAAAACAAAAAAAACCTCAAGGGAATGTCTGGCAAGGGCGATACTGCAACATGCATGCCGGGCGTGGTGACCTGGAGAAGTCACCCCACGGCCACGGGGAAGGCAGTCCAGGCTCAGTCCTTGTCGCTGTCGTGCAGGGTGAGCTTGTCAAAGAGGTGCTCGGCCAGGCCCGATTGCGGGGCTCCCATCTTGCACAGGTTGGTGAGATGGTCGCCCAGCTCCGTGATGAACTTCACCTGCTCGTGCAGGTGGCGACTCATCAGGAAGTCGCACAGGCGGGCGTCC
>NW_011921056.1:0-1609 GCF_000151845.1 Pteropus vampyrus
TCCATCCATCCATCCACCCATCCATCATCATCCATCCATCCATCGACGCTAACAAGGCCATCCACCCATCCATCATCATCCATTCATCCATCCTTTCCATTCACCCACCCACCTGTCCACGTGTCCCTCTGTCTCTCCGTCCGTCCATCTGTCTGTCCGTCCGTCTGTCCTCCCACCCACCCACCCGTCCACCCGTCCTCTCACACCCAGGATGAGAGGCGGGGCGTTTCCACGGCGTCCGCAGGCTTCCCTGGTGCCTTTTTCTGGTCTCCAGTATATTGTGGATACAAATAACCAGAGAAACGAATCTCAGAGCTGGTGGAGAGAAGCTGCTTCCTCAGCCTGGTACGCAGGTGTGCCCAGGTCATTCTCACCACCGAGGCCTTGCAGCCAGGTGCACGTCCTCTCCCTGCTCCAGGTCCCCTGCAGCTGGGCCTGGGAGTGGGGAGCTCTGCAGCAGGAGGGAACAAAAGGCCGTGGCCACCCACCCACCGGGGCTGCCATTCCTTTAGCTCCCATGTCAGCTCGGGGTCACCTGGCCAGAAGGACAGAAGGCCTTTGTATCCTGGACGTCATCCGCTCTGCATGGGGGCGGGAGGGGAGGATGGGCTGCATTCCTGGGTGTGGGGTATCACCAGGACACAAGGGCTTTATGTCTGAGCTGCTGGCGGAGTGTCAGCCACATGGTAGGACCCAGCTGGGGCCCCGTGGCTGCGGCACCCCTGAGCAGCCCACAGGCAGTGGCAGGAGAGGGCGGGGCCTGTTCCGCCTGCAGTGTCCAAGGTGGGAGCTCAGTCTTGAGGAGGACTCAGTGCCCGAGGCCCCTGGCGTGGCTACTGGCCTCAGGGACGGTGCCTCAGTCAGCTCGGGCTGTCATAGAGTATTGGGCTGCGTGGCTTCAAGAGACATTTGTTTTTCATAGTCGGAGGCCAGAAGTCCAAGACAAAGGGGCCAGGGGGTGCTGGGGTGCTGGTGAGCGCTCTCCCCCTGGGTCGCAGGTGGCTCGTCCATCTCTGTCCGCATGCAGCAGAGGGAGCGGTCCCTGGTGTCACGTCCTCCTCTTATGAGGCCACCAATCCCACTGACCTCGGCCCACCTGCTGACCTTATTTAACCCCTATCGCGCCCACAGGCCCCACCTCCAAACACAGTCAAGTGGGACTCAGGACTCAACAGGAGAATGTGGGGGGCACTCGATTCTGCCCAGGACAGGCAGCCACTACGGGGCTGCCCTCGGAGGGGCTCCAGGGGTTCACACTCCCCACTTGCTCCCTCCCCAGGCATGACCCTTCCCCCAGCCACCTCTCTCCCACAGCACTGCTGGCTGCAGGGGAGGGCGCCTGTGAAGAGGGGAGGGCCCCATCCTGGAGGGGGTGCAGGGCCCCCAACCCTAACCCTAACCCATAGAGAGGCTGATAGTGAACACTGGCCGCGGGGGGCTGCGCCTCTGGTCGGGGTGAGAGGTGAAGCCGCCTCTGTGCAGGCTTGGCGCCTGCCATTTCTTTGGCCACTGACTACCTCCCTGAGCTGGGCAGGGACGGGACCTCGACATGCCAGCCGGGTGTGCTCGTGAGTGGCAGCAGGGGTGGCCCAGCCCCTTCTCTGCTGAG
>NW_011921057.1:0-2250 GCF_000151845.1 Pteropus vampyrus
TCAGGGGGCCACTGCCATGAGGATTTCTCAGGTGCCCGCACGGGCCGTGGCCTCGAGTACGGTCATCTAGTTCTGGTAGGTGCCAGGAAGTGGTCTAAGTGCTGGAGTATTTCAGGACGTGGCAGCCAGCTTCCAAGGGGATTTATGACCCCCACCTGATTGGGGACACACACCTGACATGGATTAGGAACGGACTGAGGGGTGGCTGGGAGGACTGAGGTCACAGGGTGGGACCCGAGTCTGGCTGGTCCTAGGGAGATGTGTCTGGTCAGCAGCAGGACTTCTGGGCCGAGGCGGGGACGCAGCAGGCCACGCGGGAGCACGCGGGGCGGCAGAGCAGGGACATGCAGGAGGCTGGGCGGCAGCGGCTGGGCTGGCAGGAGGCGGCGGGGGCACAGCAGGAGGAGGCGGGCACGCAGCAGGCGGGCCTGCACACGGGGCGGCAGACGAGGGACACGCAGGAGGAGGGTCTGCAGCAGGACGAGGGGCAGGGGCTGGGCTGGCAGCACGAGGGGGCTGGGCAGGGGGCGGCCCCGGAGCAGATGGGCGCACAGCACACGGGCTTGGAGCAGACGGGTGTGCTGCAGACGGGTGTGCAGCAGACGGGTGTGCAGCTGACGGGCGTGCAGCTGACGGGTGTGCAGCTGACGGGCACGCAGCAGGCCGGCTGGCAGGGGGAGGAGGCGCAGCAGGAGGGCTGGCAGCTAGACTGCTGGCTGCACGAGGGCGTGCAGGAGCTGCCGCAGGCTGCTTGGCAGAGGCTGAGCCCACAGGCCGCCTGGCAGCAGGTGCTGGACACGCAGCTCACTGGGGTGCAGACGAGGGTCAGACTGGGGGCCGGGGTGCAGCAGCTGGGGACACAGCAGGAGGGCTGGCAGCAGGTCTGGATGTAGCGGATGGGCTGGCGGCAGCAGCTAGGGACACAGGAGGTAGGCTGGCAGCAGCTGGGGGCACCGCAGGAGGGGGCACAGCAGGAGGGGGCACAGCAGGAGGGCTCGCAGCAGCTCTCTGGGCACTCGTCCACCTGCCAGGAGGAGTCAGTGCAGGAGTCACAGGCACCGGGCAGGCAGACGCGGCTGCCGTAACTGAGGTCATCTGAGCAGACGGACAGGGTGGAGGCGGCCATGGCGGGTCGTGGGGCTGGAGGTGAGCCGGGATAGGGAGTGAGTGTGTGAGTGTGAGTGAGTGTGTGTGTGAGTGTGTGAGGAGCCTGGGCTGTTGGCTTTTATACCCCGGCCAGGCGAGTGCTGGCCCAGCAGTGGGCGCACACGCCCCTTCCTTGCTGCCAGAGGCGCGGGCTCCGGGCCACGCGCAGCAGGTGGTTTAGCCCGAGGGGCCATTGCTCAGCTCACAACACTCTTAATGTTGGCTCAAGCGTCTTTCCCTGTTGTGTTCCCAGGAGGAAAACTCGGCGTGAGTGCAGGTTGTCTCGGTCGGGCGCAGGCAGACGGGCGCGCGTGGGGCTCGGGTCCTGGCCCCTGGCCGGGTCGCTGCCTGGCTGGCCCCGCTGGCGGGTCACGTGCCTGGCGGCTGGAGGTTCCTTGCATTTCGCTGACTCCTGTGGACGGGAGCGTTTTCCTGGAGGTTCTCAGGGGTTCCCCATGTCTCCTAGGCCCTTGTCAGTGCCGAGCGTGGCAAACGCCTGTCCCGTCCTGTCCTGTGACCATCAGCACCCCCGAGCTGTCTTTCCCGAGTGGACAGTCCCATTTTGACGTGAGCAAATGTACCGACGCTCCATGTCCCTTGAGGCTGTCAGACCCTCCGTGACGGAGGTCACGCACGGCCCCTAACGCTGCTTCTGGCTGGGGGGTTTCACCTCTCCCCCCCGCCCCCCGGAGCTGGCGGCGGTGCGTGCTGTTTGGGGAGGAGTTTGAACTGCCGATGCCCCTCAGAGGCCGGCTTTCCTGTCCCCACGCACCCGCCGCCGCCCGTCCCTGCTCCCCTGCGTGTGTCACTCTGCTCACCTGCAGGACCCTCGAGCTCCGGGGTCTGGCCTCCTCGCCGCTCCTCCTGCCTCGTCCTGGGCCCAGACTGCACCATTCTGTCGTTCTGACTGCGGGGTCTGTGCCACGGTCCCCTCGGGCAGCCCTCCACCACCCTAACCTAACCTTCCGGAAGAAACTGCTCCTGGTCCCTGGGCAGAGTTTAAATCAACGCAATCCACATGATGGGCCCCCCAGTCCTCCCTCCCCGCCCAACCCCGTGGAAGGGACCCTCTGAAGCACGGTCGGGCGTCCCCTGGCCGAGGGG
>NW_011921058.1:0-1839 GCF_000151845.1 Pteropus vampyrus
TGTCTAACTCGAGGGCAAGTGAGGACGCCGGGAGAGAGAAGGCTAAGTAGCGACGGCTCTGGCCGAGGCCGAGGGCGGGCCTTCGAGGAGAGACTGGGGAGCAGCCGGGGTCGGCGCCTGTTCGTGAGCTTCAGCAGCATCTTGCATTCCCCTCTGTCAGTTCACGTTCAATCTCTATTCTCATTTTGCCTCGTGCCAAGTACCTAGGAGAGAATCTATAAATACCTACGGATGTGCCACTCACAGAGTCTCTGCTACACGTCAGACACTATACGGAGACTGACCTAGGCTGATGGCTCCTTAACATATGTTCTGAGAACTCACCGTGGTGCTTAGAATATAAGGAATAGTGGACATGTATTAATTAAGAAACTCATTAAACACAGACAATCTGGCAAGCTTCATACGAGGCTCTCGTGTCTAGCAAACTGGGTAATGGACCTTTACGCCACGTGTCCCGAAGTAGGAAGTGGAGGGGGTGGCGTGTGCAGTGGAATCCCCCGGGCCCTTCTAAACACACGGATTAGAGTCACAACATGCATGTGAGGCCCCAGGCTGCGTGTTTTTAACAAAGGTCCCACGTGATTCTTAAGCGTAGATAGTTTGAGAAATTCTGGTCAGGAGGTGATGAAATCACATGGCATTAAATTAGCATTTCATGAATAATTAATTGAACAAAAAACGTGAACTATCTTTCGATGTGTCCCTGACCTCTAATCGCACCCGACGGCGTTAGTGGCTGCAGAGGCCGCCTCCGCGGTTCACGCATTTGCTGTCCCCTGCTTATGGCTCGGTTACTGTCTCCAGCGCCTTCGCTTTGGGGGCAGCGTTTTATGTCTGCCCGTCTCCGTGACGCTGGGCAGCACAGAGGCAGGGACGGAGCAGGCCTTCAGGCCACTGGATGGTGAATTGGACAGAAGGGCAGGGCCGCCTGCACGCAGGGAGCGCGGGGCCACTCGGCCTCCCTGGTGCCACGACTTCGGTGACGTCTCGGTGGTCGACACCGTGAGCATGCAGGGGTGGCTCTCCCGTAGTGTTCCGATGATCTGACACCTTGACTGAATAGCTATTTCGACTCGATTCCTAACGACTCAAAGCTTTGAACTTTGCTTTTCTTACTAAAATGTTCTGCCCAGGCTCCTGTGTCCACTGCTGCTCTGAGCTTGGTGCGAGGGCGTTTCGGATGGATATAGAATTGGGGACCAGCCACGGTAGCCTTTGTGTCTTCGTCGGACGAGCTCCTTGGTGGTCCCGAGCCAAGAGTCACAGCTGTAAGTCGAGTAGCCAGGGCAGGGCTCAGGGCTCTGGGTTTATGGAGCTTTCTCTCTGGTGCTATTTTGCAAATTCACCTCAGCAAACTTGACAGCTTCAGGCTGAGGCCCTGATGTCTTAATTCAAGAAAAACAAGCTTCTCTTCAGAACAACGGGTCTCTGTTGTGTACAAATGCTGGGCCGTTTTTGTGTCCCAGATCATGCTCCCTGATCTTATTTAAAACGTTTCCTTCCCTCCTTTCTTCTCTGCAGAAAAACGAAAAAGGAGAGACTTGGTAGAGAGCTGGATTCAGATAAGTGGATATTTTTAGTTTTATTTATTTTTCAAATAAAGAGATGTAGTAAAGAATGCATTTCTCACACAAATTATGTCCTGACAGACCATTTAGTCATTCTGTGTGCCTGTTCTTAAGAAATGCACCTGGCTTCCTAAACAACCTCCTTCTTTCTAGAAAGCTGAGTAAGAACGGCTTAATATACCAAGGTGCACAGCTTGAAGGGTGACGCATGCGTATGCCCCACTCCTGTCTCTAAATAAACGTGGCATCTTCCCTTCCTTCCTTCCTC
>NW_011921059.1:0-1667 GCF_000151845.1 Pteropus vampyrus
TCAAGATTAAGGGAACAATAAGCAGTTGTAGAAGGGATTGTAACCACAATTGCCAATTTCCAGTAAAATGCCTGTGCCAAGTTGCTCTATCTTGTCTGCAGATTTAAGGATGTTTTAGATAGATGTGGAAACCTGTCCTGATCGACTGACATAGAAACAGCATTCTTCTTTGAGGTAAATCCATGTTCTCCCTTGTCCTGCTGTCAGAAGATCCAAGGCTCTTTGATTTTGAAGTACTACACCTGCTAAGGAAGCCAGTTGTTCCTGGATTTGGGTCAGGGTAAAGGCTGTCTCCTTGATGGCCTTGGAAGTCTCTGAGTATAGCTTGATTTAATACTTTAGTTCTCTTGCCTCCTTTCTACAAAAAGTCACTCAAAGCAGGAATACACCAGCAAATTCAGAAAATATGAGCAAAAGTCTTTTTACTCCAGTCCCAGACATATTTTGTCTCTCATTTTTAGGGACAATCTGTCAGAAGATTGTTTTTACACTTGGGCACTGAAGCAGGATCTGAACATGAAGATGTGCATTAGTTAGCCTTTGAAAAACATGATTATGACCCAGTCTTACTCGCCAGACTTACTACAAAGTGGAGAAACAAGTCTGCAAATAATTTGCAAAAGGAACAAGTCACAACAGAGATGTAAATAAAGCAAATGCTAACATCTTTAAAAATATGAAAACAGAACTTTAAGTCATTCAGCTGAAACTGGCAAAAGCACTTTAAAGGAAGCAGAGTCACTAACAGTAATATTTGAGCTATGGTGAAGAATCTAAACTACCAATAAGTTTAACTGGAAAGCAAGTAAAGGGTTTTGTTTGTTGTTTGTGTTTTGCTTCTTTCCCTTTTTCTATATAGGCAGTTGTTGCCAGATCAAAGCTGTTTAACATTCCAGTGCTGGCTAATTAACTGAAATAAACTTTAAGGGATCTTGGATTTCCCCAAGGGATGGCTTCCATTCCATAAGGCTTCTATGAGTGAACAGAAGGAGAACATTTTTATAGGCTTTGCCTCAGGATACTTAAATGAAAATCACATTTCACCATGGTGATTGCATTTGCAACACAAAAAAACAAAGGGAAAGAATGTGACAGGTTGCATGTGGAACAATCTTGCTACCTATAATGTTTCTGTCCTCAAGGTAAATCTAACTAGTCATGCAAATTTCTCACTTCCTACTTGGAAATACAGACAGACAGACAGACAGACAGACAGACAGACACACACACACACACACACACACACACACACAAATTATATATACGTCTACATAAAACAACAGAAACAAAAAGAAAAATTTTCCAGCGAAAGGTCATTTAATCCTGATAATAGAGATGGTAGATGGGCTATTGAATCTGGGTCTTTACTTCTCTGGAAGAGAACATATAGCAAGATACAAGTCTTACACAAGGCTGGTCCCAGGTACTGTAACAATGTCAGGGACTGGGGTGCTTTGGCATCCATAGCACACAATTTTAACTTAACACTTAAAATTGCTTAAGTAGCTTAGGCTCCTCCTCCTCTTCTGCTTTGTTCAATTATGTATTTAGTACATGAATTTCACAGGGATCATTATGTGTTAGAATTCACTGTATTAATTTGGAATAAAAGATTTAGTTGATTGACTCTAGAGTCAGACTGCCTAGAGCAAAGGATCCCCAAATCC
>NW_011921060.1:0-2182 GCF_000151845.1 Pteropus vampyrus
AGTTTGTAAGCTTGTCGTATGTCACTTCTTCCTATGCATTATTTCAGCAGTGCCATTAGATTCCACCAAATGTGTCTTGTCTTTAAATCTTAGGCTATGTTCTCTTAATCAGGAAACTGAGTAAACAAGAATATTGTTAGGTAGCTAGTCAGACATGAGCAACAAGGGGAACAAAGTAATAGGTGCCTAACCTAGAGACCGCCCAAAGAACACACTATTGGTAGTTACAGAAATCCTCTTGCATCTCCAGAGACAAATGACAGGAGGGTCATAGTCTTAGCTGAACTAATTCGGCTATAGATGCCTGCACAGAAGGTACTACCTTCATTTGCCTATAATTTAAGGTTCATTGTAATACTATGTTTATGCCTGGAAGGTGATGAATCTAATTAAACTGAATTCTGGGTAGGCACATGTGCACTAGGCAAAAAGTTATATAGCAGCCAAGTGTCAACCAAAATGACCTGACTTGTCAATCACCTAAAACAACTTTATAACCACTCATCATGGCCCTAAATAAAATGCAGGCCTGACCCTCCACTGGGATTATAGCTCTCCATTTTCTCTGGCTGTAACCCATAATCTCCCATCCCCCAGGAGTATGTATCCTTATTTCCACGTGGTTAGCCAGTTGTAGGCTTGACCCGTCCTCTACCATATAATGTGCTTTTAATAAACAAGTATTTTTCATATTCATTGAGTTGAAATTCATTTCCTCATCAGTAATAAGGACTTAGAGGTGTATGTGTGTGTTACTGGAACTTCAATCGCTGCAACGGTAATGGTTTTTCTAGAAATCTTCCACTCTTTAAGGTGGAAGATGATAGCTCCTAGTGGAATAAGTCATATTTCTCTCTACATTCTTGCAGCAATGAAGTTCACAGCAGGTTCACTTGTGGAGAGCCACTCTCTTAAGCAGATGGAGTTACAAATAAAAACTCATAGCTACACACACAAACACATATAAAAGGAGAAATAAGAGGAGTAAGATCATCCAAGAATATTAAAGGACTGCCAGAATAATTTCTTTAAAAGTCAAATCCGTCAGAAACATGGTGGAGTAAGAGACATCTCCAGATCTCTCCCTTTGAAACAACAATAAGCGGAACATCTAAAACTTAACAAAAAACACCCAAACTTCACACCGGCATGTCTGAGTGTGGGATCTGCACATAAGAGCTACCACAGGTCAGCCCTCCAGGTGTCAGGCAGTGGACTGGGAGAAATAAAGAAACTGCCTCTTGCAGCCTCCAGAGCTCCCTATGTGAGGAAGAGGAGGGGAGAAGGAGCGGAGACTTCCCTGAACAGTCCTGCCTGGGAAAGCTGTGAGCTTCCCGCAGCAGGCAGCATTGCCCAGACATCAGGGCAGAAAACAGAAAAATGGGAACAGCAGAGAAACAATAGTTAATTTTTCCAGCCATGGTTGCAAAACTGAGCCTCAGCTGGAGTCCCCAACCTTCAAACCCCAACCCAGAAGGCCACTCCCCCCAAACCCTTTGAGACAGGAGAATTTGAGCGAACACTACCAAAACTGTCACTAACACTGACAGGAACTGAGACTGAAGGTAGTGAATATGACTAAACATCTATAAGGAAAAAAAAAAAGACATTATTAAGACTTTATATAAAGCAGAGATTCAAGAGGCTTAGATGCCACTTACCAGAAACCAAAAGAAAAACACCTTTGCAACAGGCTGAGTACCATTATAGAGTAAATCTTCCTTCTAGAAAAAAAAAAAAAATCAGAATACACTTCCATTAATGACCAGGCAGAGAAATAGTCCATTAAACACCATGAACAACCAAAGTGACAAGGCATCTCAGACAGAAAGAGAAGAATCTCCAAACAATAAGCTTACAGACATAGAAATATGTGACTTAAATGACAGAGAATTCAAGATAATACGTCTGAAAAAACTCAGTGAGACCTGAAACGAACCATCAACAATTTCAGGAATTGAAAAAACGACTAGATGAGCAGGATGAGTTCTTCAGCAAGGAGATTGAAACCATCAAAAAGAACCGATATTCTTTATCTCCTGGAGATAAAGAATACATTGCAAGAACTGAAAAATGAAATAACAAGCTTGGGAAATAGAGTCGACCAAAAGGAGAAAAGGAACAGTGATATCAAAGACAGAAATCTAGAATCAGAAAAGAGAAACCAAAGAAAGAAAAATAA
>NW_011921061.1:0-1394 GCF_000151845.1 Pteropus vampyrus
GAGGGATTTTGGTTAAAGATGATGGATTTACCACATATGAGTTTCTTTCCACTTTCACTCAAGATTGTACTAAAGGAATGAAACATGTTTTAAAAACTTAAACCCACAAAGGCATAGGAAACATAAGAGGAATGTCAATAGATATGTTCTCAACTTTTGAAGATGAAAAAGGACACCTGACTTAATAGGTTGGTAAAGTCTCAATCTCAAAGGCAACGTAAAAGAAATGCTGATGAGAAGTGAGTCAGCCCTCTTTCCCTGCAGAAACCCCAAGAGGCTTGAGATTTGATAACCCCAACAACAAAAGGGATGTGGAACCAAGAAGAAAACAGATGAATATATTGAAAGTCTTTATGCATTATGGCCAATCCCTTACCCTGCCCAGGCTCCAATACCCAAACAAATGCCAACCCCCAAGCATGAGATTGCAGACTTATTCTGTTGATATATGAATTGGGAGAGATGAGAGAGATGTGAGGACACAGGATGAGGCTTGGGGTTAAATACAGAGTGAATACTTAAAAGTCTAGATACTTAATAGTTAACACTCCCCACAACCCTCCTCCTCTACCCCACATACAACACCAACAAAAAGAAAGCTTCCTTCTTCCTCCTCTTTCTCCTCTTCCTCTTCCCCCAGTAGAAGATCAGAAAGTTCTTCTTCAGACATTTGGCAGCCCTCCAATAAAACGGCTGTTCTTTCATGCAATTAACCAAAAAATAAGCCCACCATCAAAAAGTCCAGCCCATGAGCACATAGCTTCCAATTAGCTCTTGTTTATGAATAGAAAAGCAAGAATGACTAGACATATGCAGAAAGCCCCAACATGAAAAACAGAGAACAATATAAATATATAAAAGGAAATTGAAGAAACAAAAGATAAGGTAGGAAACAGAAGGAATCTTTCAAAAAAATGCTAATTAGTATTCTTATAGAGACAAGAGGAATACTATATTCATAAGACAAGAACAGTATGCTCATTTTAAAAACAATAATACTAAATGCCGATGAAGATGCAAAGAAAGAGACACTCATTCATTGCTAGTGGAAATGTAAAGTAATACAGCTTTTTTAGAAGACTGGCAGTAATCTAGCAATCATGCCACCAGGTATTTACCCAATTGAGTTGAAAATTTATGTCCAAACTACTGCTATTGTTATATCAGCTTTATTCGTAACTGCCAAAAATTAAAAGCATTTAAGATATCTGTCCAAAGGTGCACGAATGTGGAACATCCATACAATAGATTATTACTCAATGATAAAATAAAGAATTAAGTGACTCTCCAAGATAACTTCATAAATTATACAAATTTTTAACCACTATGCTACATACCTGAAACTAATATAACATTGAATGTCAACAATAATTGAAATTTATTTAAATTTTAAA
>NW_011921062.1:0-2287 GCF_000151845.1 Pteropus vampyrus
TTTGAATAGAAAAAAAAGCTGAGTAAGAGGGAAATCCTCCTGCCTGACTTTTTGAGCTGAAATATTGTTCTTTTTAGGCCTTTGGACTGAGATAGAAACATTGGTTCTTCTTGGGCTTTGAGACTGCCAGCCTTTGGACTAGAACTTAACAGCATCAGCTCTTCTGGTTCTCAGACCTTTGGACTTAGATTGAAACTACACATTAGCTCCCTTGAGACTCCAGCTTGCTGTCTGCATATCTTGGGACACCTAGGCCTCCGCAATTGTATGAGCCAATTCCTTATAATAGCCCTCTCTCTCTCTCTCCTCCCCCCTATATATATATACACATATATAAATACATACATACATATATATTTATATATATATGTATGTGTATATATGTATATGTATATGTATGTATGTGTGTATATATATATGTATTTCTCAGTGTTTATATATAATACAATTATGCATTTATATTTTTAGTCAATTCACTTAATTTGGGGTTTGCTAATACGGATCCATATTCAAAAAAATTGGTTTTGCTTAATGATCATATTTTGTTTGGTCATATACCATTAATAGCATAAAAGAGATTGTATTCCATACTTTTATATCAGACAACTGATTACTTAGTCTTGTTTCCTGGCCACTCTTCTGGAAGTATTAGTCTACTTGCAAGCTAATTTCCTCTGTTACTTTGCTTAAGAATTTTAATCTTAGAATTAAATCTCTTTTAATTAACCCTTAGCTGCACAGTTCTCAGCATCATTTTATTAGTCATTATCATCATTAACTTCACCATTATCAGAGAGACAGTTTAGCTTAGTGGTTAAGAAGATAGACTTTGCTTCCAGAATTACTAAATGTTTGACTTTAGTTAACCTCTCTATAGTTTCAATTGCTGTGGAAATAGTACCTTTCTCTTATTGTTGTTAGCATGAAATAACTTAATGTATTTTAAGTACTTGCAAATGTCTGTAAGAGTACTAGACATAAAGTGACATTATCATTATTACAAACAAAACTTTGTATATTGACACGTTGTCTTTATAACCATAATTTAGCATATATTATCTGTCTATTGTAAGCTTTCATGACTTTAAGGGGGGAAAAGAAAGAAGAGACAAGCTTTTTAGTTTTATGAGACTTACCACTTAATGCTTAGACATTTATATGTAAACCACAAATTAATTAATCAAAGTCACATTATAAAATATATATTGCATCTGAAGTTAGAATATAAAGTATTGAGAAATATGAATTTAGTCTTAAATACCTTCTCTTAAAGCATAATAATTTAGAGCAAAAAGATGTACCCAGAAATGTTAAAATTTTCCATTGTTATATAAATGCAGGATTTATATAACATATTTTTATCATTATGTACTTTTATAACAATTATTTTGTAATCTAAAAATCCCATTCTAAATGGAGAAGAAACTGAAGACCAACAAAACTGACTAAATTAGTAGCAGAACAAAGACCAAAATCTAATTTGGCTGACTGCCAGTTAGTATTCTTTGGCTGAAATTTTGCAGAAATCTAGGAACTAAAGAACTAGTGGGATGAATATGAGTTAAATTGGAAAAGAGTGGAGTTTCACTTCAGATCATTTGAGGGAGAGACATGGTTAAAATGAAGGAATAATTGTATGATCTTGCCTGTGATAGCTGTTATCTTAATTTTAGACCTAAAAATACATTAATCAAAAATGATGTTGCTAATTTCTTGGTCTAGGTTTTCTTCTACTATACTCCTCAAATTATAACTTGTTTTCACTGAACTAATGTAGAGTTCATCTTTACTTACATTCTCTAACTTTCCTCATGAGGTTGTGGATAGAGTCCACTCTCCAGGAAAATCCAGTTCCTTCAACTGTACACTGAACCTCTGGCCCTTTCTTTCTCAAAGATTTTGTATTCACCCCACCACCACCACTTTTTTCTTCACCATTAACATCTCTTTCTCCTAAATCATTTCTATCATCATGCAAATATTTTCTATCTTTAGAAGACTTCCCTTGAACTTCTATATCTTTCCAGCTTCTACTGTATTTCATAGCTCCTTTCAGCAGTAAACTTTCTCAAAAAAGTCATCTATTGTCACTGTTCTCACTTTCACTCTATCTCTTGTTACCCCTCCTCATTCTGATTTTAATCTTTACTCCTTTGTCATTGCTTATGCCAGGGTAATCAGTGACTTCTAGCAGATGTCATATCAGTGCTCCACTTTTTATAGCTCCAATTAAATAGATATCTTAATGGAATCTAATGTTACTGACTTGCTGATATGCTTTACTTAT
>NW_011921063.1:0-1668 GCF_000151845.1 Pteropus vampyrus
AGTCCCGCTGGGCCTGCGTCCAGACGGACCTGGGATCCTAGCTCTTCCCCACCCCATGTATCTCGCCTGCAGCTCCTACTGATGGCCCGGCTTCCGCCATGACCCCTGCGGTGACCCCGTAACCCATCCCCCACAACGATGCTTTAACGACACCCATCGAGCTCCTCCCAACTTTACCCTGCGTGAACCCAGCACCTTGACCCTGCCGCACAAGCCCACGTGGTCTGCCCTTGGCCACTGCGATCTCGCTCCAGCCCCTCCTTCCGGTTCTCCGAACGCAGAACGCAGCAGGCCGGCGCCCACTGGGCCCATGGCAACTGCTGCTGCTCTCTGCCTGGAATATTCCTCCCCAGATACCTGCAGCCGATTCCCGAGCCTTTTCAAGTGTTTGCTCCAATGCCCCCTCCCCCTGCAGCGTGGACTCCTAGCCCACCCCCGCCCCGGCACGGGTACTCCGGGGCTTTCCTCGTTTCCATAGCAACGCCTCCTCCTGATCTAGTGCCTGGCTCGCTGACGTGCTCTGTGCACCTTCCCCGGTTTTGCTCACGGAGGTGTCCGAAGCCACCATGCCGACGCGGAGGAAGCACTCAGCGCACACTGGCTGAGCCGGGCTCGGGGGACCGAGGCTCTGACGCCTCCACGTGCCCCGTTCTGGGCGCGGAGCCAAGGGAGGCAGGAAGGGAAAGGCGGATGCCCGACACCTCCCCGCCCCCCACGAGAATCCCTGTTCTCACAAGACTGTGACATGAGATGCTCAAATGTCACCCCCATTTCCAGGACATGCCCAAGGGGCTCGGCGAGCAGCGGAGCGGGAAGTCACAGCAGGACTCGACTCCAGAGCCTGTGCCTCATCCCTACTCCCCTCGAGACAGATGTGGGGGGGCGGGGATGCTGTGAGCGCGCTGGGTAAACGCTCCGTCACCACGCGAAAACTGCGCAGTTAGGGACGCCCTGACCCGAACCTCCGCGGCGAGCCTCGTGAGCAAGCACGGGCTCCAGGGGACCACGCCAGAGGCCGGGACTGCAGTCGGCTGGACGCGTGTGTAGGAACACTTAAATAATTCATCCGTTCGTTCCCCTCCATTTCTCACGGCGCCCGAGCCACGAGACGCGCCGTTTAAAAATTCATCGCCAGCTCGAAGAAGACGAACCCCGTCTCAGGAAATGGGGCCCCCTGAGCCTGAGTGTTTGCATGGAAACGCGCCGTGACCCTGGAGTGGAGAGAACTCTAGACTCCGAAGGGCGACAGGGGGGTTGCGGGTTCCCGGGAGCCCCCTCCTGCAGCACAGGATGGGGGCGAGGAGGGCGCCCGGGGGCTCGCTCGCCCCCGAGAAGAGCAAGTCCCCCCTCTCTTAACGCTGCGGGACAGCGCATTAGAGGAAGCGCGTTGCCAGGGTCTCTCCCACCTTAAGTAAAGCCAGTGTCATCGATGGCCCTTGACCCCAAGACAGCTTGTCACTTCTCCATCGTGCGGAGCCCTCCACTTAAAAGCCCTGCGGCCTTGGGCAGGTCGCTCACCCTCGCTGAGCTTCTGTTTATTCCCCCGGGCCCACTCACGGGGCTGCTAGGACGGCCCGAAGCGACAGCAGAGGGACCACTCGGTCATCCTTCCTCTCTCCTCGCAGGCCAGCCGACGCCCTTCCTCGACTTCTAGAACCCGGTTCCAGG
>NW_011921064.1:0-1465 GCF_000151845.1 Pteropus vampyrus
TCTGAAAGTACATTCCCTTTTCCCTTTTCCTCTCCTATTAATAACAGCAAGTCTTCAGAGTTTGGGATAACATGAACCGATTTTGCTAATTGTGAGCTTTGTGCATTGAACTCTTAAGGCTATGCATGAATAGATAATTGGCTTCTTTCTTCAGCTCTTCAGGTTCTCCTTTTAAGTCCAGCGAGCTTCACATCTGAGTCCTCTGCTCTAACATTCACTGCATCAAAATGCCCATGACTAACTCTGCCTCACTGCGAGACCTGGGGAAGCAGCCTGAACCTTCATCACTTGCCAGGCAGGACACGGGCAGTGGATTCTCATTCCTTGGCTATATTCTAGCAGAGATAGAACAGCCCACTGAGGACCATGGAGATGGAGGATGGAGAAGGGTCTGTCAGGAGCATAGTTTTCTCACCCTTATGACAAACAAGAGAGTTGGGACAAAGAGATGAGAGGACACCAATGTGGAAAGGTTATTTTGTCCTTACAAAGGTAGATTCTGAATGCCTAGAGGGAGACAACTGAGCCTAATTCATTTCTGATCCCCCAGAGCATATACTTTGCTTGACCGAGAACAAAAACAATCTCTGTTAAATGCTGAATATGCTGTTCTTTGGATTTCAGAAGCAGAGCACCGGCAACATGACTTCCACATAGTGCTTTCCTTCCTGGACTGTCATTCCTTCCAGCAATGACTCATAGGACTGGACAGAAGATAGAACAGTGCTTGTATGTATCTATGTCTCAGATTTTCTAAGAAACCTATCATTTTCATATTTAATAGAATCTACAACATTTAAATATGAAGAAAAGGGAGAAAACATTTGGCAATGAAGGGAAATCTAACTCTGATTGGCGAACACACAAAGCAATAAATATATAACTTTTTATTGAATGATACACTTGAAACTTATTTGATTTTGTTAATCATTTTCACCCCCAATACATTTAACAAAAAAGTTAAAAATAAATAAATTCAATCCAAGGACAAAACAATTGTGAAATTTTCATAAAAATGAAAAAAAAATGAAAAAGGCGGGAAAAAGGAGGTAAATGTTATTGTTTAGACTGAGACACATTTTAGGTTTTCCACTCATTCTATGGATGAATTACCATGAAGAAAGAGGACATAATAGGCTTCTATCTCTCTGCCTTATAAAAGAATATAATGTCATTAAAATTGTGTTGAGATTTATTGAACAAGCGCACTCTTCCAATATGATTGAAAAACCATGACTGAACATTTATTAAGGACAGATCTCTGTCGATGCCACACGTGTTCCAGAGATGGATGTCATTTTCCCTATTTCTATATGAAACATCAGCACAGAGAAGTGGAGAGATTTACACACATTTCACATTCCGTGGGAGAGAGCTGTGTACTCAAACAGACATCGCCTGATTCCCATCCCAGGGCTCTGTCCCCTCCACCATAGCACAATCATTATTCTTCCAAATGTGCTGA
>NW_011921065.1:0-3825 GCF_000151845.1 Pteropus vampyrus
TAATCTATCCTCTGTATCAACACGTCTATTTCTATGTTTATTTAAGTTTTCTTTTTTCCTCCTTTGTTGGATATTTATTTTGTATTACAATGCCCTCAATCTTTCTTTGGCAGGTGGCTGTCAGGAGTCCATGCGGTGAGTCCGTGTGGGGTGGGGGGAGAAGGGGCTGCGATCAAGCTCCATCCATGTCCTTGTCCTCAGTAGAGCGACCTCTGCCGAGGCATCAGATGACACAGTCTGGAGTTGTCATTTCACTAAAGTGGTGACTGAAGTGGAAACACGCTCAGAATGGAGACTCAGGAACAGTCCTAGGAAAATGTTTGGGTCCCGAGGCTGCCGTGCGTGTCCCAGGCAGGTGCCACAGGACTTTCCTGTGCTGTGGTCCTTGCATGGTGATGGTGGCCTCCTGCTGCCATTCCACTGTTTCTGAGAAGAATCCTGTTCCTGAAAAAATGTTTTCTGCTGTGTCAAGGCGGACACAGGCTGGATGTGTGAAGTCAGCAATAGCTCAGTTTAAAGCTTCCTAACATCAGCGGTTCCTGAGACAGCGCAGAGCCTCAGGCGCTCATCACTGAGAAACACAGTACAGTGCAGAGAAGATGCTCAGTGCCACTGATCGCTAGGGAACTGCAAGTCAAAACTGAAGCGAGATATCGCTTCTCCCAGACTAGAAGAGCTGTGAGAAAAATGAGATATAATAACAGTTTTTTGTGTGAAGATGAGTGGAAATTGCAACCTTAATACAAAGTTGGTAGAAGTTTAACCAATGCAGCCATACTGGAAAACTTCTGATGGGTTTCTCAAAAAATTTAATATAAAGATACCATATAAAGATCCCAATCCTAGGTGTCTATCCAAGATACGAAAAGAGCTATCCACAAAAACGAAATCAAAAACATGTACACAGATGTTCACAACACATGCACAAATAGTCCTAGCAGGTTTATGCATCATTATAGACAAGAGATGAAAAATAACCTAATGTCCACCAGTGGATGAACGGATAAGTGAACCGAACTATGTCCAAACAACACAATATTATACGTCAAAAGAAAAAAAGGATGATCACTCAGGTCACAACAATGAATCTCAGAAATATTTGCAAAAGAAGAAAGTGAAACGAACAGTCACAAAGTCCACCTCTTTTGTACTTCCCTGTCTGTGAAGTGTCCAGAACAGGCATATCTACTGAGACAGGCAGTGGATCAGTTGTTACCAAGGGTTGAGTAGAGATCTGATGAGGAGTGATGCAGATGTGTGGGGACTTCGCTCTGAGGGATGATGGGAATGTTCTAAAGTTAGATTTTGGGAATGGTTGCACAACCATGTGACTATTCTACACATGATTATGTTGTACATTTTTAACTGAAAAACTTTACGCCATGTAAATGATATCGAAATATAAATTCCAGCAAAGGAGGAAAAGAGAAAACTTGAAATAAATGTATACACTTGTAATGAACTACGATAGCGAGTGGCTATCACTGACCAGGGGTAGGAGAAGAAGGTAGATATTAATTCCAGAAATGGGGGCTGCAATAATCATGATATGTTTTCTTATTTTGTTTTGCATATGTGTATGTGTGTATTGTAAACAAATATTATATTTCCTCCTCTTTTTCACTTATTATGTAAGGTAAGATATTATAACTTTATACAATATTATTTATGTATTGTTAATTTTTTATCATAGTATTTAAATTACATGATACCAAAGAGAAGGTTAAACATCAATCAAGCACTTTCAGTTGGATGCACAATAGTTGTATAATTTTAGGCAGAATTAGAATCCAAGATGTGGAACAGCACAGCCTGAGGGGAGGGGCGGCGTCCATGACTGAGCCCTGTGGGGGGAGCCTGTCTCTGGTCGGGCAGAGCTGCAGCCCCTGGCCAAGTGTGCAGCCCCCGCACGATGGAGAAACTGCCCCTACAGCAAAGCGAGGGCTAGAGCTATGTTATTCTATCACGACAAGGCCGGTAGGAGCAGAAGTTCCTGTCAACAGTCCCACATCTCTGCTGTGGAGAGGTGGAGACAGGAGGGGACTATGTCCCCGAGGTCACAGTCACTGTGGCTCTGGGTTCTGACGGAAGACTTTTTATCAGAGATCCAGTCTGGCTGAAAGTGTCCCGGTAGTGTCCCAGTGAATGACAACCCAGCCCCGAGAGCACAGGGGAGGATGTGTCTCTGTCCCCATGGACCGTGATCCCATGTGAGCAGCATGAGGCTGCTGTCCCAGAATAAATGCCATAACAAGCACCATTGCTGACTGGAGCCCTGAGTGGTCAGGGGGCTGTGATACCCACGGGAATAGAGACTCGCCCTGGGACCCTGAGCATCGACTCAGCCCAGTGGAGCAGGTGTTCAGGCCGTGTCCTGCTGCCCTAATAACAAGACCCAGGTCACACTCGTGTCACTGGTGTTTCCTGCTGAGGGAGATTCTGTCTCCTGATGATTCTAACCCTCAAGACGGCTGTGTCAGCACCGGCCTATCCCTGACTTCTGGGGGAACAGACATGCCCCAACAGTGGAGTCCAGGTCAATATGTACTCAGTTCGAAGAGAGCCGTGTGTGTGTGTGTGTGTGTGTGTGTGTGTGTGTGTGTGTGTGTGTGTGTGTGTCAATGAGGTCACGCCTCTCCCTGTCTCTCTGATGGTTTCTCCACCCCTGAGAGGTGATTCTCCATGACAACCCTCCTTGAAGCTGATGATTCTCTATAAGACCCTCTGGGTGCTGGAGCCTGGATCTCGAGGGAAAATGTCTTAAAAATATTCTCCTTGGAGCAGAATTTATTTTAGGCAGTGAAGACACATTTGAAAGCAGACGGGCCCTGTCAACAACCTCCCTTGATCAGAAGTCCATATCTTGTGGAGGGGGAGAAATATGGCTGTTTCCATCCCTGCAGGCACGAGACCCACAGATGTAGGGTCTTCAGGTCTCAGGAAGCACAGGGCAGGGGATGGCCGCACAGCCCGTCCTTCATGCTCCTGACACCACAGCTAAGCTCCAACCCTGTCCCCCGTGATTCCCAGACGTCTATCTGTGGGCGACCATGAGACAGTGCTCCCTTTATTGTGCAAAGGGGCTAAAGCATGGGATTCAGGGACCTGAGGGAAACGTTTCGTGGTGGATACACTGTCCTGAAGGTTCTTAGGAAACAGAGATTCTGGAGGGTGAAAGAGCAATGCCTTATTCGAAACACGCAGCTGATCCTTTCTCTGTCGATGACCTCGAGACTCACCTCGTGTAGGGCATCAGTCATCTCTGGAGAAGAAAAAAAACCCCAATAGATTCCATGTGCAAATACCTAAAGGTTGGATGAAGACATCACTTTTAGGAAAATGTAGTAACTGCACTTTTATATTGAACAGAGGAACTGAGAGTGGTGGGGATGCTCAGAAACCCAGAGTGTGAGGATGGGGCAGGAAAGGTACCATGAGGTGTTTCCATCCTGTTCCAAATCTGGTCATCATCGTCCCGAGAGATGGAGCCCTGGGGAATGGAAACAACGGCAAGGACTTGTCTGTTTTCTCTGAAAAGTTAATGTGGACATGGATTTAATACCTGAAGAGCGAGAGAGAGGGACCAGGAAGGTGAGGGATGCAGCAGCGGAGTAGAAAAAATGATGGACAGTGTGAGGGGTTTTGGCCGCAAGAGTCTATACAAATTAGACCAATGGGATGTATAGGTTCATGGAGGATGAAGTCACGTCTGTCCATGACCTCGGTGAGAATCAACATACGAGTTATGGACACATCAGTAGTAACACAAGACTCACACTTGCAAGGAATAAGATTTCTGGGTAACTTAGCTTGTCCTGGTCATCA
>NW_011921066.1:0-1462 GCF_000151845.1 Pteropus vampyrus
TTCCCCCCATGGTAGAAATCATGGACCAAAAAGGGCTCTGGCATGAACTGTGCTGCTAAGGGAAGGATATGCAGGTCAAGCCTGTCCTCTACTCACTGCCAGTGCATCCAAACTCATATTTTTTTTTTCTCCAGTGGTGTACTGGATGCTTTTACTGGAAACCTGGGTTTCCATAAAGGCTCTCACCCATGAGTGATTATCTAAGACAGTGTTCTCCAGGAACTCCTGGCCCATAGCTGACAGGGGCTGGAGCTGGTTCACGAGCCACTGCAGAGTTCATAGCTGGAACTGAGGTCTGTCTACCTATTACCTGATGCACAGGTGGGCGAGACTCCTCCTGGATCCCTTGGCATATGGCGTTGGATCCCACAACTCTCGCAAGGGCCCTTTTGTCTGTAGATGGATGTCAAATTATTGTTATTGAGGAAGGAAACAAGCGAAAGGAGTCTTATTTGATCATCTTGTTGCTATCCCTCCGTGCTAAGTCTTTGAAATCTGGTACACGTTCTATTTATGCTTACAACACATCTCAGTTTGGACTAGCCACATTTCCAGCGGTCCGTAGCCGCATATGGCCAGCGGAAACAGTATTGGATATCATGGCCTTAATGTGACACTTCTTCTCCTTGTCCCAGTTCTTGATCACATTGCTGTTTAATTCTTTCATAGCCATAGTCCTGGGGGTACTCAGAGGAGTTAGATTATGGACTTCAGAACTAGACCAAATGAATTCAAATTCTGATTCGACCATTTTCCTGTTGCATGATCTCTGAGAAAGTTAACATTTCTGTGCCTTGGTTTCCTTATCTAGTAACTTAACATAGAATAGTCCCTATCTTTGAGTGTTGCTGTACAGATGTCAATGCTTAAAACTGTGCCCGTATACAGGAATTCTACATAAATGTTAGCTGTTATTATTTACTTGCTCAATATTGGTCTTCCTCACCTAGATTATAAACTTTTTTTAAGTGATAAATTTTTATTAAGTAATAGTTTCAACAGACCTAAGTTATATTGCAGTAAACATAATCCAAATAGATGCAGCATAGGATTATACACTTCTTGATGGCAGAAGTCACGTCTCCTTTAACTTTTATATTTCCTGTGCTGGAGATATAGACGTGCTCAATATATTTTTGTGGGATGAATTTGAATAGACAGAGGCCCAGTGGGGTCAAGGGATATGGAGGGAGCAAGAAAGAGTGACCCATCAGGGAATGCAGCTGCAAGAGCAGTTGAGGCCAGATGGTGGAGGGCCGGGAAAGGCCATGCTAAAGTGTCATATAGCTTATGGGGGGCGGAGTGCCAATGGTAGCATTTCTGTCTAGATTTTTTCCTGTAATATTTTAAATAATGTAGTTGTAGATTTTTCTTTTCTTAACATGGGTCCCCCAAGTTTTATTGTAAATATATGCTGACTCTATAGAATTTAGAGCTTTTCTTCTTTCTGCTCTGGATTGGT
>NW_011921067.1:0-3823 GCF_000151845.1 Pteropus vampyrus
GCCGTGCAAAGGCATATCGGCTATCAGTGTAGATGTTAACAGTTTTCCCTCGAGCCCATTTAAGAGCTTCAGTTAATGCAATGAGCTCGGCTTCTGGGCTGAAGTCCCTTGTCCGAAAGCTGAGCCCAAACCACAGTGTCATCGGCAACTACCGCTGCTCCCGCATACCTGACGCCTTCTGTGACATAACTGCTTCCGTCTGTGTTCAGGGTGGCATCTGGGTTGAGCCAAGGCTCATCTCGTAAGTCAGGTCTTACCCCAGTTATGCTTTCAAGCAGGTCACTGCAATCATGTACAGGTTCCTGGGGATCATCATCTGGGAGCAAGGTTGCTGGATTCAATATTGTTGGTTTAGCAAATCGAACCTGTGGAGGGTTTAATAAGAGTACCTGGTATTGGGTGATTCGAGCGTTTGATATCCATCGCTCAGGTGGTCCCTTCAGGAGCCGCTCCACAAAGTGAGGTCCGATAACAGTCACAGGCTGCCCAAGCGTCAATTTGTGGGCTTCTTTCACTAGAACTGCCGTGGCTGCAACGGCCCTCAGACAATTAGGCCACCCCTGCAGCCACGCAATCTAACCTTTTAGATAAGTATGCAACTGGTCTTTTCCACGGTCCCAGCATCTGAGTCAATACCCCTTTAGCAACTCCCCTTGTCTCTTCTACAAATAACTGAAATGGTTTCTCTAAGTTTGGTAAAGCCAATGCTCGAGCAGAGATTAAGGCCTTCTTCAGTGTCTCAAAGGCCTGCTGTTGTTCTATTGTCCATTTTATGTCCTCTCCTTTCCCAGCTGTACAATCATACAGCGGCTTAGCAATCTCAGCAAATCCTAGAATCCACAAACGGCAGTATCCTACAGCCCGTAGAAACTCTCGTACGAGCCTTTTTGTTTTTGGTGGTGGAATGCGCAAGATTGCTTCAATCCTACTTTCAGAGAGCTGTCTTTCCCCTTTATTCAGTCTGTACCCCAAATAAATAGCAGCAAGGGTACACAACTGGTCCTTTTTAGCCGACACGCGGTAACCTTTGTTCCCCAACTCATTCAGCAGATCTTCAGTTGCCTTAGTGCATGCCTCAGTTGTTTTAGTGGCAAGTAAAAGGTCGTCCACATATTGTAGTAACACAACATCAGGATGGCATTGTCGAAACTCTGCTATGTCTCGACTTAAAGCCTCATCAAACAGAGTGGGAGAGTTCTTAAATCCCTGCGGGAGTCGGGTCCAAGTCATTTGTCCTTGTTGTCCTGTCTTAGGGTCCTCCCACGCAAAGGCAAAAATTGGCTGACTGACTCTAGCCAAAGGTAAGGAGAAAAACGCATCTTTCAAATCCAATACCATATATACTTGATGGCTCGGTGGCAACTGGCTTAGCAAGTTATAAGGATTAGGCACAGTGGGGTGTATAGTCTCCACTCTCTTATTAACCTCTCTTAGATCCTGAACTGGTCTATAGTCCTCAGTTCCTGGTTTCTGGACCGGTAACAATGGGGTGTTCCATGAAGAGTGGCAAGGCACCAATATGCCGGCTTCCTGGAGCCGTCTTATATGTATAGCAATCCCTTCTTGTGCCTTTTGATTTATAGGATATTGTTTCACTCGTACTGGCATAGCATTGCTGTTGAGAGTTACCATTATGGGCGGCTGATGAGCAGCCAACCCAGGAGGGTTATTCTCAGCCCACACTACAGGAATTTCTTTCTTCCACTTCTCCAATAAAGCGGAGGAAGTTTTTGCTGGTTTTTGATCTGTTAAAATATATTCTTCAGCTAAGGGGTCTATATATAGAATGTAAGAGGGCCCATCTCCGAGAGTAAGGGTGTTAGCATCTGAACCAAAAGTAATAGTGGCCTGTAATTTTTGTAGCAAATCTCCTCCTAACAAAGGATAGGGGCATTCAGGCATAACCAAAAAGGAATGGGTGATGGTCCCTTTTCCCAGGTCAGTTATACGAGCCCGAGTCCAAGGGTATGCTCTTCCTTGTCCAGTTGCCCCAAGAATAGTGGTTTTTTTCTTTACTCACAGGGCCAACAGGCTGATTTAAAACAGAATATGTTGCTCCAGTATCTACCAGAAAGTCCACAGGTTGGCCCCCCACTTGCAAGGTTATCCGGGGCTCTCGGGGACCGTTAGAGCCCTGACACCCCTAGTTATCTTCCAGAAGAATTGGGGTGCTTGTATTTTCCTTGTCACCTTTTGGTTGCTTGGGACACTCATTATTCCAGTGCCCTTTCTGTTTGCAATATGCACATTGGTCTTTTTCAAGGCCAACCTGTTTACTTCCTGGTCCAGGTGGCCCGACAAATCCTGATCTTCCTCCTCGGCCCCTCCTCTCCTCTGCCTGGCATAGGTCCCTTCCCCACAAACATTATTTTCTGCACATCGTCTCTATTGTTGAAAACTTTCTGGGCTATTTCTAGCAATTTGGATAAATTCTCTCCCTCAAAACCTTCTAGCTTCTGTAACTTCCTCCTAATATCTGGGGCCGACTGGCTCACAAAGGCCAAATTAATGGCTCTTCTATTGTTGGGGTCCTCCGGGTCAATAGGTGTATACAAGCGGTAAGATTCTAATAGTCTCTCTAAAAATGCTGCAGATGACTCATCCTTGGTCTGAATTACTTCGCTTACCTTGGACAGATTTATTGGTCTACGTGCAGCAGCCCGGAGTCCCTGTAGCAGGAACTGGCGATACCTTAGGAGAGCCTCCTTACCTTGATCCGTGTTGGGATCCCACTGGGGACGCTGAGTAGGAAACACAGCCTGTATCCTGGTTAAGTCTGCTGTTGGCAGCCCATTCGGGTCCGTGACTCCTCTGGCTGCCTCCCGCAAAATCCTTTCTTTTTCCTCAGTGGTGAATAAAACCTGCAAAAGCTGCTGACAATCATCCCAAGTGGGCTGATGGGTAAAAAAATAGACTCTAGAAGGGAGGTTAATCCTTGTGGTTTTTCTGAAAAGGATGGCGTTTGCAATTTCCAATTATATAAATCACTAGTACTGAACGGCGAGTAGATGACAGTAGGCTCACCTCCACCTCCTGGAATCACCTTCAATGGGGCTTGAACAGATACTGGCTCTTTCAGGGAGGTTGAATCAGGGGAAGGTGGCCTACGACCCCTAGACCGGGTTACAGGAGGTTCTGGTCTTTCCGGAGGAGGACGTCCACTCCCATCACCATGATAGGGTGGTGGATACCAGTCATCCTCCGACGGAGGGCCCTGCAACACTGGTGGGGGCTTCTTAAGACCTTGGGGTATGGCTGCCATTACAGTAACGGGGGCGCGACTGCAATTCTGTAAGTACTTAGGGGCATCAGAAACAACGTCAATCCATACATCAATATAAGGAATTTGGTCAGGATGCCCCGGGTTCCCATAAACAACACCCCGAACCCGAAATGCAGTCTGTAAATTAAATGATCCCTCGGAGGGCCATCCTACTCCGAAGGTCGGCCAATCTAGTTGACAAAACCGCTGCAAATCAAAAGGGGTTACTAAAGAACCATAAGCCTTTGCCCTGTGACGGAAATCTTTAAAGTGATTAAGCATGCATTGAAGCGGTGTTAGCTTACCCTGTGATTGTCCCATAGTTCCACAGTAAAGCACACGAAGCAACACAAGAAAAACAGACACAGACTAACGAACCAAAAAACAAGACTGAGAAAACTGTCGTCACAGTCTCAGTCGACCGCCGACTTACTTGTCGCGTCCGACGTCTGCACGGTCCTGGGGCCCCTACCAAAAACTGCCTCAGCACTCCCAAGATCACGCTCCACAAAGCGAGAAACCACGGGCGGTGGGCTAGGGCAAGTGCCCTAGAGGCCTTGA
>NW_011921068.1:0-1682 GCF_000151845.1 Pteropus vampyrus
TTCATCAAGAATGTGGTGAGGGTCTGAGCTATGCCAGGTACCATATTTTGGTATTAAGGACATTAAATATTAGGATCGGTCACTGCCATAAAAGAAACATAGTCACATGAGAGAGATAGACAAGTAAAACAAATATTATAGTACGATACAGGAAATGTTTCCACATTTTTTTTTTTAAATCTCTGCAAATTTAGTAAAATTTCTTATGCAATGAAATCTTTCTTGAAGTCTTGGGTTAAAATAAAATTCTCTTTTCCTTTTTTGCTATAACACTTTGTTGATATCTTCATTAGGATATTTATTTAATTATTTTTTTGCATTATAATTAGTTCATTCATTTATTCCATGAATATTTCACTCTAGTGTGTGCTAGATGTTTCCCGTGCGCCCCCTACTGGTTTATAAATTCTTTTAGAAAAAAATTCTGTCCTAGTGTTTAGAAAGCTATTTTGTGAGGAATAAATGTAATATTCTTTTTCTTATTAAAAATAAATAAATCATTTAAGTGTAGTACTGGGAGATGACTTTCCGATTACAAGAAGAATATTAGACTATAAAATTGTGTCTCTTACAAGAGCTAATACTCTGTTATGTTGCCTTATTAAAAATGTTCAGAATGCACAGTAATGTTCTCACATTACTCTTTTCTATGAGAGTACATCTAATGTATTATGTTTAGTTTGGGGTTTTGAAATTTAATAGTCATATTGAAAAAAATGAAATGCGTGCAAAGATACAGAAATAGAATGATGACGCCTTGGCACTTTAGGTTATGGGAGAAGAGTTGAAAAGTTAAAGAAATAAAAAAATATTTATCTGTGGAAAAAGAAGCACAGTGGGGAGAGAGGAAGAAGAGAATTATCACTATTAAATTTTACATATCTATCCAGAAAGTAAATGTAGAATTAAGGTAAAATATATAATTGAGAGGTAGAATCAGATTTTGATTTAACAATATAGAACTTACCTGCCAAGACAAGAGTTCTTCAGTAATGTTCATTCAGAGGCTGATAAATGATAAAATGGAATTTTTTAATTGAAATATTGTAGTAGAAACAGAGTATTGAACTAAACAATTTCTAAGGCTAATTTTCATGTTATGAGCCTAAGATATTTCACATATCTGGTCATATTCTTATTTTCCATTGCATCTTTATTTTAGGATTTTATTATTTCCACTTTAGCTAAAAAGAATGGTATATAAGTGAAGGTATCTTAGTACTAAATGTTTGTGTGAAGTAATGGTTTAAAAAGTATAAACATTTCTGAAGCATAGATTTTCAGAGGTAAAAACAACTGTTTTCTAGTGTGTATAAATTAACAATAAATTTCATTAGAAATTTATTGAGCACCTACACAGTCTTCATAAATGGTATAATCAGTTATAATTGAAGGTCCACTTTGGTTTCACATACCATTATTTTTCTTAATGTAAGTACAAGTCTAATTGTGGAGACTGGGCATATGTAACATAAATAACAAGCTCTGCGTGGACTAAAATACTTTACATATTTATTTTGGGGGGTATTTTTCCACTCAGCCACAATATTTATAACATTTACTATTTACTATTTACATTTACTATTACTGTTTTTTTAAAGGATTATAAAAGTATACAATTTATTGTAGTATGACATATGACATTAATATATTTGGTGGAGAGAAAAAGTAGAAGTTCTTTA
>NW_011921069.1:0-3814 GCF_000151845.1 Pteropus vampyrus
AAGGCAGAAGGGAAATATCAAGAAGTTTTCCAACAAGGGGTAACTTTAAAAATTTTTGTTAATAGAGAATTTGGAGAATCGATTTTGATTTCTTGGTATGGGCTGAGTAAGTAAAAAATGGAATAAATCATTGGGTTTACATTGTGTAGGGTGCATCTCAAATTTTTTGTTTTCCTGGTTTCCTCTTAGGGTAAGAGTAAAACATTAACAGTATGGACCAAGAGTTGTTAGTAATCTCTGCAGGAAATTTCTTTCGTTCTGTAGGTTTCTCCTTGTCTGGTCTTAGAGGTGATCTGCCAGGTTCCCGAAAGGTAGCAGTACCTTGCGGATTTTGGAAACAGCCTTGTTTAATATTTACCAATTTGTCTAGTTCTCCTGCCTTATCCCTTATTAGATGTTGGAAGAGATTTTAAAGGATGTAAAAGGTGATCAGAAATCTGACAAAAATGGAAGCTGATTTTGTAAAGTCTGATCAGAACTACAAGGACAGTGTCAGCATCTTCCAGGGGCTTCCTGCTGAGTCTGTTAGAAATGCAAGCACAGGCCAGTACTGCCTGAGGCAGTTTGAGTCAAACTAAGGAAAAGTAATTGAGAGGGTCACTTTTAAAAACGGCAAGTCTCCTTTGTCTATCCCTAATTGTCTTTCCCTGTCCCTCTTAAAAATGTGGAAAAAATACTAAAAAAAATTTGCGTAATCACCTTATAAGTAGACTGGAAGGAGCTCCAAGCTAACAGCTTCTATAGAGATAATTGGTGGAGAAGTTTTGGCTAACGAGAGAGATTTGGAGATTCCAGCTCTTTTGTAGATCTTGCCCCTTTCCACGCCCCTTCTCCATCTCTTTGTGGTAAAAGATGCCTGCGCTGAGATTTTCTGTTAAGTGGATTTGTAAGATAGAATTTTTAAGATTCCGTTAAGTGAATTGAGAAAACTAGAAAGCTGTCATCTTGTTATGGCATCAGGGGAGTTCACGGTTGGGATGCTGCTAGCTCCTGGAAACAGCTGTAGCAGAGCAATGATGTTGGAGTGTTGGCAGAGGTAAAAAGTATCTTTGTCTGTCCTGTTGGCCTTTGTGTTCTGTATATGCTGGGTTTTGGAGAATGTCCAAGTGCTGCCAGTCTTTTTCCTCTAATACATTTAGGTGGGCACGAAAACTATTAGTGAAAAGAGTGCTTGGACTTAGTTTCCTGCCATTTTGATGAAGGCCCATTGTAAAAACACAGGTCCTCATTTTCTATCCCCGTTCCTCTTTTCCCTGTCTCAAAAGCTGTGAAAAATAACTAAAAGATCTTAGCATAATCACCTTAGCAATAGACAGGCACCAAGAAGTATAGGAGTGAAAAACTTTCCAATATATCAGTCACAGGGAAGTGATATCTTCAGGCGCCAGCCCCCAGGAAAGCACTGACAGCCACCAGGATGCAGATAACGAAACCGCCTGCTAGGCCCTGTTTGATCTAAGAGTTTCCCCAGAAACATTTATCTTTGTGTAAGACGTTTACAGACAACATCTGCTTTCTGTAATCCCCTCGCTAGCTTGTTCAGCAGACCAGCAGGATATGGTCTTAAGCTTTATAAGCTGCTTCCTCTGTAAGTTCCGGGCTTACCTCCTCTGACCCTACATGGTAGAGAGTCAGTGGCCGGCTGGCTAATAAAGGCTCACAATGCATCTCAATGGGTTCCGTGGGTCTTAGAATTGATCGCGCCCCAATAGTAGGAGCCCAGTAAACAGCATTGACCCGCCTCCCACTTTCTACCATTGCTTTCTGGGTTGCCTCAATAAAATTTACCTGCTGAGCTCTTCTCATTTTCATGCTTATGTAAATCCCAGGTGGACATATAATAAAATTCTTAGTCACGGTCTGCAGTCTTAGGCGAAAATTAGAAGTGGTGTGAGGTCATTGTCTCCTGTAAGTTTAGAGTGGCAGTTTAAAGTATGCGTGAAGCCAGCTCGTGATTAGATACTGAAGGGTTTTCTATGGATTTGACTGGCTGTTTGCTTCTAGGTGGTGTTGAGGTACAGCAGGGTAAGAGGCTGGGGTCAGCCATAAGGTGAGGTTTTGGGGCGTCGGGGACAAGAGTGCTGGGTAGGACCCGGTAGGGTGGGTCTCGGTGTGATTTGCCAATCATTGTGAACTCAGGCGTCAGTGCTCTGGTCTGCATCCTGGGCTAAATCTTAGGTACACTCCAACGTAACTGTGCATCACATCTATGTGACCGAGCATGGACACATGTGGCCAGGCATGAGTGTTGAGTCACATTCTTGTGACCCAGCATGAACCCAGGTATTCCTTCTGCAGGCAGACTTTGCTTTGCCTTTTCAATAAGCACACTGGAATTTTCTTGAGGCTTCTGGAAGCACCTTTGCGGGGAGGTAGTCAGTGTACGTTTGCAGACCCCAGGTGGTGGGCGGTGGGACTGCAGTGAGAGAAATGGGGCAGAGAGGCTTTGCCTGCAACATTGCTGTGGGGTGTTGGGTGGGGTATTGAACTTCATAGGACCCAGGAGAGGAATGGTTTGATGTGGAAAACTTGGTCATGTTATTGTTTACTTGAGGTATAAGATAGGGAGGGTGACTAGTACTTGAGACTTGTTTATCTATCTTTTGCTTCATAATATACAGAAACTAAAGATGTTTGTGTCTATATCTAATGGGGAATTGCTTCTACCATAATTCTAGTTTGCCTGTCTCCCAGGCTAAGTGCTCCTTCAGTAGATATGCTAAATAGTGGAGACGTCTTCCAGAACAAAGAGATTTGGAGATTTGGCGGGCTCATTTTTAGATCTCGCCTTTTTCCATGCCCCTCCTCCCCTGTTGATAAAAGATGGTTGGGCTTGAAGGTATATTTTGTTGAATTTGCGAAAACTAGAAAGTTGCCTTTTTTTTTTGTCTCCAGAATTAATGGCCGGGATACTACTAACTCCTGGAAACTGCTTTGGCTGAGAGATGTTGGACATGTGGCCCAAGAGGTAAGCAGTATGTATATTTGTTTACTCTGTCAGCCTTTTCGGTCGATATCTGCAGGGTTTGGGATAAATTAGAAGAGGTAGCCGAGTTTTTTCTCTCTAATATGTGTAGATGGGCACGAAAACTATTTTGAAGCCAAACTACTTGCACTTAGTGTCTCCCAGTTTTCTTTACTGAAACTTTCTTCGCAGAGCCGGTTATGTTTTCCTGTGTGTTTGTATTGTCTGCTGTGATAAGGAAATACTATGGGGATAGGAAGTCTGGTCTTTCTTGGCTAACCTGTAAAAAGCCTTATTGCTTTATGTCATTGCTAATGTTATTGGGTTGATGATCCATTGTTTGTATTGAAAAACCTTTTAATTTTGAAAATATTTTTGGAAACTCACGATAGCAATTTTTTCATTAATGCTGTTATAAATAAGAATAAATGGATAGAAGTAAAATGAATTATTCTTAAGCTTTTGAATTACTTCTTCACCTTTTTGGGTATTATAATCGATAGTAATATCAACATCAGGGTAAAAAGGTGGAAGGGAAAAAACAAGTTTCCCAACAAGGCATTACTTTTAAGAAATATCGTTAATAGAACATTTGGAGAATCAGTTTTGATCTCTTAGTCTGGGCAAGGCAAGTCAAGAATGGAGTAGATTGTAGGGTACATCTTAAATTTTGTTTTCCCGTTTTCCTCTTATGGTAACTGTAAACATTAACAGTATGGACAAACACTTTGTATTAATCTCTGCATGAATCTTACTTTGTTATGTAGGTTTCTCCTTGTATGGCCATAGGGATGATACAGGCAGTTTCCGAAAGGTAGCAGTACCTTGCAGGGTCTGAAAACAGTCTGA
>NW_011921070.1:0-2160 GCF_000151845.1 Pteropus vampyrus
TGGTGTAGCAGTTTCTTACATAATTTGAGTATTAATCTCTGATCAGATACATGATTTGAAAATATTTTCTCTCAGTCGTTAGGTTGCTTTTTCATTTTGTTGATTCTTCCATCTATGTACAGAGGTTTTTTAGTTTTACACAATCATACTTGATTAATTCTTGCTGTTAAAGCTTGTACTTTTGGTGTCATATCCAAAAAGTCATTGCTAAGGTCAATGTCAAGGAGATGTTTTCTTTGAAGAGTTTTATGTTTTTGAATATCACATTTAAGTTTTTCATCCATTTTGAGTAAATTTTTGTGAGTGTCTATGGATAGTTGATAGTTGGTTTTCTTGTGAGGGGACTGAAGTTCAGAATGATCGATGTTGCCATCCTGATAATGTCACTCTTCTGCAATCTCTTATGCTTTGACTAAATGGCTTTAAGATGAAAAAGGTTTTATGTAAAGAACTCAAGAAAAATCAATGAAGTTATACTTTATATAGGACTAAGCCTTAGATTTTGAAAATTTTTCTTGGGGATAATAATAATTGGGAGGAAAACAAAATGAGAATGATTTTAATTAGAAATAGAAAATGATTGGTAAGTAATATAATTGTTTAATATTAAATTTTAATATGAAATTTAATATTAAAATTTTTCTCACTTCCAATATAAATTTAATATTTGTCTAAAAAGTAGTTAGATATCACTCATTTAAAAATGAAAATAAATGTTCAATTAAATTTTTTACTTTAAAAAATATTCAGTTATGCAAACAGAAGAAAAAAGAATTTCAATTTCAATACTCAATGATTATTAATATTTGGCTAACATCTATAGCTCATCTAATTCTCTATTTACCTCTCAATCATATAAATTTTATCAAACTGCTAGTGGGGAGAACTGACCTTAGCTTCTGGGATCTGGCAGGCACAGGATTTGGTGCCTGGCTCCGGAGTGAGAGTCTAGACTATTGAGGAAGTTGTAGTGTCAGAGTAAAAAGAGGGCTACACATGAAGCAGCTTTTGTGCTAGCCTATGGCTTTTAAAGATGCAGTGTTTTTTTCCTGTATGCCAGATTAGACTTCAAGGTCAGCAGAGATAAGCCCTGTTGAAAAGAAGATGCTGTCTGAGGGTCCCAGGAAACCCCAAAACAAATAGACACTATATGAAAGTACCATCAAAATGGGAGCTATAGGGAAGTCAGAAGATGTCAAATGCATTGCCACCTTTAGAATTAAGGATATGTATGCATGCCTCTGTATGGGGTGTGGTAGGAAGTGGGAGAGAGAAGATGGTCTCAAATGAACGAAGAAGAAAGAACACTTAACACATCACGCAAAGGGCCCAAATGATCAATTACATTAGCATTTGTCAATAAAGACCTTGCCTTTGTTTACCATTCTTGTTCCATCTAACATTGAAGTCAAAAAGAGCTATTTAGAAATCACAGGTAGAAGTAAAATAAGGAGGTAAATAACTCAATGATGATTCCCTCTCCCATGACATAAAACAGTTTGAGTTAGGCCTTATCTGAGGATAGACAAGTTTTAAATTGGATGTGAGAAAAAATATATATACATATATATACACATGTATGAATATATATACACATGTATGAATATATATACACATACATATATACATGCATACATACATGCATATATATTTAGGTCAGAAGATACTTAAATAAAGTGATAAATTCATATACGTACAAGATGAATGATAACGTGCAGAGATCTATCTGCTCAAACAGAAACTGAGACAGGGAAGTAAAAGTTTGAAACAATGGTGGGAGGCAAATGAAGATATTTACTGATAGCTTTCTACTAGATCCAAACCTTTCAACACACCTTTTTTATCTGACCTTGCATCCACACAGACATAAGCACTCAACAGTTATATCCATAAAATGTGAAGGGCAGTTGAAAAATTTGTTATTTTTTTTGTCTTTTAATCCATCATTTTTTCTATACAGATGGCCTCCTGAAAGTGACTTGCTACTTTTTCTGATTTATTTTCTGAGCCAGAAGAGAATCTTGTGTGCTGAGATAGAAAATTTAAATTAAATTAAATTAATTTATTTAATTTAAATTAAATGGGTCTGTCAAGTTTATCACGTTCAAATTTAGAAAATTATTTATAATTTAAAAAAATAGCTTGTTCCTTTTTCCCAAT
>NW_011921071.1:0-1561 GCF_000151845.1 Pteropus vampyrus
TAAATTTCTTTTCAAAGGGTTTGCCTTTCGGCAACGTCAGCTATGAAACGTCACTTAGAAGGGAGACAGCCCAAAGCTTGGCTGGTCTGAGCGTGGGGAGGTCATAGGTCGCACAGACCCTCGTTTCTGACGCTGGCTGTGGCAGTTTACGGTGGACGGCTTCGTCCCTCCTGGTGGGTGTCTCTCTGTCAGGGTGTCCCCAGGAAGCTCACCCGACCCTAGCGTGTCCAGCCCCCTTCTCCCTGTGAGCTCCAGCATCAGCCTAGTGTTGGTACGGCCATCACAGTCCCCTTCCGGACGACCAGGCACCCCTCCCGGGGAGCAGGCTCCGCGCTCTGTGACCACCTGCCCTCTGGCGAGCGGCCCTGCACCCCGTGCGGACCGCGTCGGGCCCCATCATTCCGTTCTCGCTTTAGCCTTGAACATAACCTGAAGCGGTGACAAGGACGGTGGCTGGGAGTGCTGACGGCGGGGACGAAACCCAGCGAGACAGCGTCTGCCCCACCGACTGTGGCTCCAGGGCGGGGGACGGCAAACCCCGAAGTCTGCGCTCGGAGGCGGTTTTTGAGGAGGGAGCTGGTTAAGGGGACTCTTAGAGGGGGGTCGAGTGGCACTTGTCCTCCAGAGGTCTGAGCCAGGCGCTGTCGGGGAGCAGGTTCCCTTCCTGCAGGCGAGTCCCAGCTTCGATGGCACAGCAAGTCGTGCCTTCGACATGGAGTGTACGTGGTGGGGCAGCACGTCTGTCGGAGTCAGGCGCAGTGTCGGCGCATCGATCATCTCGTCCTCAGGTCCCCGTTGGGGTTCTCCGGTGTCACCTGCCTTCATCACCGGCTGAGTGGCGTTTGGCGCACACCGGCAGTGTCACGTTTCCAGCTCGTGACATGGCTGGGACTCGCTGTGAAAGGAGACAGAACGTGGCCCGGAAGGGGTGTGACCCGGGACCGCGCCCACGCCCCTGGGCGCCGGGGCACGGAAAGCCTCCCCCGACCCCCTTCGCGTCCCGCGCTTTTCTCCGGGGGCAGCTGCTGATGCGGGGCGGGGTCCGGTCTGGCCGCTACCGAAACCCTGACATGGGCCCTGGTTCCCCTCAGGTTTAGACCGTTTCTCTGCTTGACGGGACCGCTTCGTATTTATAGGTCTCTGACTTCAAACTGTCATTGTCACGCGTCTGGTCCGTCCTTCATGCCGCTATGGGAGTTTTCTTCCTAAAATACGGTTTTGATCACAAATCCTTAAAAACGTTCAGGGATGCCCTGAACACGTTTCGAAACACTCCTTTGGTTCGTTTTAAAATATCTCGACAGAGGCGTGTTTTGCGTAGCATATCTGTTACCCTTAAGTGTGACTTTTTGAAAGTAAATCTATTAAAAAAAATTTTTAAAACGCAATTGACCAAGTTGTGCAGCCGTCGCCATCAATCGGCTTTAGAACATTTTCGCCCCGACGCGACGGCTCACGCATGTTCGTCTGCACCAGGCGACCAGCCGCCGATCTGCTGCCTGTCGTGGGACCTGTGCCTTTTCTGGCTGCTGCTTACAAATCGGGTCAGACAGCCTGCGCC
>NW_011921072.1:0-1859 GCF_000151845.1 Pteropus vampyrus
TTGAGCTCCTTCTCCCCAGTGAAATTGACTTAGAAACCTGTTGGTTTCAACTCCTTTCTCATTGACTGTCACCAGATTTCTTGACGTATTGTGAGCTCTTTTGTTCCAGGTCTACCTTTTGAAAAAAGCACCAGAGAACAAGGAAATGTCCAGAGGCAGAGGAGCATCAGAGGCTCTCTGATTTGAGGGCCGAATGTTAAGGACATTTCTTTTAGTTGATAGATGGTCCATACCTGTGATGTTGTAGTTTATAGATACCCCTTCATGCATTTCTCGCATCAACCCATAGGGGGCAGGAACGGTTTACCTTCTCATTTCACAAAGGAGAAATAGGCTCAGATGAAGTAATTTGCTCAAGGTCACGCCCCCAGTAAGCAGTGGAATGGAGATTCAAAGCCAAGTTTGTCTTCAAAAACCACTAAGCTTAAACCAGAAAACCCCACCCTTCCATTTCCAGCCCTACTCAGCCTTGAAATGCTTGCCCCCACCCCAAGCCCCTATGCAGTCATCCCTTGAGTCAATGCCCTCTATTCTCTGGTAGGAGAGAATAAGAAGCATTAGGGGATTGGCTGCCCCAAAGTTAGCTGGGGGAGGTGCAGGTGGATCAGAAAGATCTAGGAACCAGAGACGTGAGTTGCCTAGTTAGTACTCTATTTATGATTCTGAATTTATTTTTTATTTATCAGTTTCATTTTCGGTCCCAAAGTCAAAAAAGTGAGCAAATGAGTCTTTCATCTGAAAACTCCTCTTTGAGTTGTAGGCCATAAAAGCCAAGATATCTTGTAATATTTATTTTATAAAATCACTAAAAAAAATTCTTTAATTATGACTCCTTTTTCTGCTTCAATATATTTAACATCTCTTATTCATTTTCACCATTTTCCCACACAAACACGTGATTTTTCTGCCTCCTCCCCTCCCCCTCTAACACCAGAATCTCTCCAGCAGGGTAGGGGTGGGAGGGAGCATCTTTCTTTGCTATTTTGCCCCTTTTTCCCCTTTATGCCTCCTACTACCAAGGGCTGTTGAGTTCTAGAAATCATGGATGGAAAAACTAAAGTTCGGCATCTGGCCCTTTCTTATGTTAAAGTTTCCCCATCCCCTTTCTCAGCACCATATACCTCACGGACATGTGGAAATACTGAGTGCTTTCAAAAGAAAAAAAAAAAGACAGCCTGCTCTCTATCTGCACTCACAAATGCCTGTGCTGGCCTCGAACTCCCATTGTTGTCGGGATAATAGGTTCTTAGACTTCTTTAAAGAGGAACCCTTCTCGCGGAATGAAAGTTAGGATTCTAATAAATTGAGCCCAGAATTCCATGGAAGTCACTTTGGATAACAGTAGATTAGATGAATTGGGAAAAGCCTCCTTTAGTCTCCCCACATTTTCCCACACATTTCCTGATGTATCAAGACTCAATCACCTGAACCCCTATAAATTAAAACACACCTAAGCACAATGGTAATTAGAGGTTTCTCTTTAGAATCACAAATGCTCCTGACTAATAACTGTGAAAAAGATTCTTTAGACTAAACAGATTTACTTCTTTCCTCTGACTTGCTGTGTGACTTTGAAGACCCATAATTCCCCTGTGTCCCTGTATGCCTCCATTTCTTCAATTGTTACAGAGGAAAAAATCCAGTAGCCACTTCCCTTCAGGAGACCTCCAAACAGAATGTTGTCTGGAAACTTAGCAGGATATGATTTCAGCCAGAGAAAGTTAAGCAGTGAGGCCTTCAGCTGCTCCCTGAAATGCCTGGGACACAAAACTATGCCCTGGGAAGGAGACAGAGCCATTGAGAGGAGCCCAGGGCCTGGAGGATGGGGAGGGTTCAAAGCCTAAGCCTGTGTGGTCTGA
>NW_011921073.1:0-1945 GCF_000151845.1 Pteropus vampyrus
CTCGCAGAACTCTGATTTGATTAGCTTGGGGTGCAGCCTGGGTGTTAGATTGTTAAAAGCTTCTCACACTTGCTTCAAATGTGCAGCAAAGATTGATAACTACCTCCTTAAAGTATATTAAAACTGAAATATATAAAAAGAAATGACTTAATCTATCTTAAGTAAATCAGCAAGTCAATAGCTAAAATTTAGGGGATGAGCATTTAACCTCCCCCAAAATTTGGGGCGCAGAAATGAATTAATTTTATTTTAGTTTGTTTTGTTTGTGAATGTAGCCAGCACCTCTGGCATGCTAAAAAAGGTTGTATAGGAAAAGATTGGAAGCAGTTAGGAAGCCATTTTTCTGTTATGTATTACTCCAGAATTTTCTTCGCCCTTGCCAGTTTTCGAGACAATATTTGGCTTCCCCAAATGTTTACTTTCTCAGGGTTCGAATTCAGCTCTCATGTGTGATAGACTTCTTAGAGCAGGCTGATGGAGTGGACATTTTCTCAGAAGAGAACAAACATCAAAGATTTTTCTGATAGAGAGAAAGTGGACTTAAATGCATCTCCTTTAAGTGTTAACTGTCTTCGACTTTTCCTTCTCTTCCTTCTCAAAATTCTCCCCATAGCTCTAACAATACCTTTGGTTTGCTAAATTTTTGTTCATTGATTTAGTCCACCATGTTCTAAGGATGCATTTGAAATTCTCTGCATCTGGTTTTCAGACATAAACAAGAAGTCCTAAATTAATTTTAATGAACTTGTGATATATACATTAATTACTATTTTGATCATGAAGTCATGGCCAGATATAAATTTCCATTTGAAAAAATAGTAATTTGATTAAAAATTGATGTATAAGAAGAGCTTGATCACACTCAAAACTAAAACGAGCCACTCCAGGGAGACCACTGACTGTGATTTATGGAATTGGATTTATCAGAGGAGAGTGGTAGGAAGCATTGACTGTGTTGGCACTGAGTCAGGAGACTAGAGTCTACTACAGCTTCTAAAATGCAATAACGTGTGGCCTTGGATCACTCAGTTATGGAATTGTGACTCTGTTTCTTCATACTTAAAATAAAGCTCATAGTATTGTCCCTGCCTACCTTCTTGTAAAGATTATTTTTAAGTACCTTTTTTTACCACATCACATTCACTGGAATGTAGGGCCAATTTTATTTTGCCAGTGCTTTTGAGTAGATATTTGAATCTAGATCAGTAGTATTCAAACTTTAGTATGCATCAGAATCACCTAGATAGCTTGTTAAAACAGTTTGCTAGGTCCTATCCCTAGAGTTTCGGGTTTATTAAATGTGGGGGCAGGCTCTCAAATTTGCGTTTCCAACAAGTTCCAAGATGATGTTGATGCTATTGGACAGGGGACTCCACTTTGAGAACCACTACTCTAGAGCTTGTTTCCCCATAGGCAAGGCCCAGAAAACCCTAGTGTTATGGGCTGAATTATGTCCTCCCGCCAAATCCATATGCCAAAGCCTAAACCCCCAATGTAGCTGTATTTGGAGGTAGAGATTTTTAAGGGTCTAATCAAGGTTAAATGAGGCCCTCGTGTATTGCGGGCCTAATATAATAGGCGTTGTGTCCTTATAAGGAGAGAGAGAGAGAGAGAGAGAGAGAGAGAGAGAGAGAGAGAGAGAGAGAGAGAGAGAGAGACAAACAGAGAGAGAGACAGACAGAGACAGAGAGAGAGACAGAGACAGAGAGAGACAGACAGACAGAGAGAGAGAGAGAGAGACAGACAGACAGAGAGAGACAGACAGAGAGAGACCGAGAGACTGAGACCCAGGGAAGCACTCTCAGAGAGAAAATGCCTCGTGAGGACACAGGGAGAAAGTGTCCACTGGGGAAGTCAAAGAGAGAGGCCTTAGAGAAACCAACCCTGCTGGCAACTTGATTTTGGACGTCCAGCCTCCAAAACTGTGAAGGAACTAAATTTCTGT
>NW_011921074.1:0-1063 GCF_000151845.1 Pteropus vampyrus
ATTAAACAGACTCTTATTTAACTTGCTAATGGGCAAAGCGCACACAGGTCGCTTCCCTCTCCGCCTTCTCCTGTCTCCAAAATACGTCCGCACACAAAGCCGCCGACCTGGTGGACGCGCGCTGAGGACGGGCGTGGTGAGGCTCCGCCGAGCACCGGGCAAGCGGGCGCCGGGTGGCTGCAGACGGGCTGCGCCCGTGACCCCCGGTGCAGCTGTGGCTGCTGCCAGTCGCCCCAGGGCACGGGACCTCAGAGGAGGGGCCCGACAGAGTCCCCCACCCGCCCCGCAGCTTGCGCACCTGGTGCAGGGCGCCCACGACCTTGCGGGCCTCCTGGTAGGCGGAGTCGGCGCTCCAGTGCGGGTTCAGGGCCTTGAGCGCGGTGGCCAGGCGGTTGTGCTCACGCAGCCACAGCGTGTGCAGGGCCGCCAGGGAGGGGGCCTCGCTGGCGCGGCTGTCCCCCGCCAGGAAGCAGGGGCTGCGGCCCTGGGTGCCCGGCTCGGGGGCGCAGGCCAAGGGCGCGCCTGGCGGCGGGAAGGGCAGGTAGGCGCGGCCGTGGTCCCGGTGTCGTGCGTTGACCAGCAGCAGCCCCTCGGCGCTGGTCCAGTTCCGCAGCTGCTTCTCCGAGGCCGGTGAGCTGCCGTACACGGTGGACGCATCCAGGAAGGAGGTCAAGCCGTTCATCTGCTGCCGCGGGTTGGCTGCGGACAGGTTGGCCCAAAGAAAGGGCGGCCCCTGGCCCGGTGCCGCAGGCGGCCGACGACCGGTAGAAGGGCAGGCAGGCGGGCCCGGCGGCCGGCGAGGCGTTGGCGGGGAGCTGCGGGGAAGGGCACTCATCTCACCCTGGGCTCTCGGCGGCGCCCTCTCCACAGACGCTAGGAGCCCCAGCTGGTCAGACCCAGGACACCGCATGTCCACCCTCTGTCCAGGCCCGTCGCACCCTCTGGGCAAGGTGCCAAGTGGTTTGCGCGGGCCCGGTGCCATCGTGCTGCTCATCACCCCGTCCCCAACGTGGCTCTCCTTTCCGGCCTCTTCTGCTTCACGCCTCCCTGCGGGGGTCCCCTC
>NW_011921075.1:0-1789 GCF_000151845.1 Pteropus vampyrus
ACAAAGATAAATACCATGTGATTTCACTTATATGTGGAATCTAAGGAACAAAACGAACAAACTAATCAGAAACAGACTCACAAATATAGAAGACAATCTGGTGAAGGCCAGAAGGGAGGGGGTTCGGGGGCTGAGAGAAAGGGGTGAAGGGTTAAAGAAGTACAAATTAGTAGCTGATAGATAGTCATGGGGATGGAGAGCATGGCATAGAGAATGCAGTTAGCATTAATATGATGGCTGGGTGGAGAACCGGAGGAGAGAAAGAGCAATTAAGGTGATCACTTTATAAACTATATGTATGTATAACCAATGGACTGTATACTTGAAACTAATAAAATAAATTAAAATAAATAAATAATAAAATGATTAATCTGGGGATAATAGTATAGCATTCTTTATCAATTTTAATTTTCTTTTAAAATACTTCATTTTTCATTTGCTATTGACTGTTTCCCTCAAATGACATCAGGTGATTCAAAGAATAAGAAAAACGTCTTTCTGATAAACAAAACTTATATAACAGTATGTAAGGCTGCAGAGTCAGGGGTTATACTACTTAAATTAAATTCTGGGTACGAATTTAAAACTGACAAGACTTTGGGCAAATTCTATAAACTCTCTAAATTTCAGTTTTTTAATCTTTAAAATGATAGTTATAATAAACTGTCACACAGGTTTTATAGGATTTATGCGAGATAATTGACACGAAGTGCTTAACATGTGCTTGAATCTATAGTTGTCACTGAATAAATATTAGCCTGACCAATAATTTTTAAAACATTAAAACACATGCATATTGCACATTTACTTCTACTAAAAATGTGATGTTCTGAAATTGAAATTTAATGGTCTCCATTATCAAGAGTAGTGAGTTGCTTTATTCATTTATGTATCCCTCTTTGTAACACACACTTTTACAAAAAAATGTGCCCCAAATATCTCCCAAATGAGTAAATTAATTAATGTTATGATTAAATGTCAAATGAGAGACTTAACATTGAGGACTTGTGTAAAAAAATTGTCAGGCACAAAATGGATTAACAAAATATACACATTTTTTTCTTCTCATATTTCAGAGAGTAGCTCTGAAGTAGATGTCCTCAAATGTATCAAATAAATAATTAGTAAATTACTTTTAAATTAATAAAGATATAAATTCCTCAAGCAATAACAGAATTTATCAAACATACTTGTATATGTTTTTCTCTAAAAATCTATACTTGACCCATGGGAAATACAGTTAAATATTTTGAATAGTTATCCAATTAAGATAAAATATGTTGTACTGCATGAAAAATGTATTACATACTTAACATAGGAATATGTTATTAAGAGCTCTGAGTATTCCACAATACCCTGAAAGTGTTTTATTGTTTGCTAACAAAAACCCAAGTAATCAACCACTTGTATTTGAAGGTTTCTGTAAACTCTGTGGACTCTTATGTTATTAATCTTCCCATGCTCCAAGTGTTTCAGTTTATTATTTGTTTTTGAGATCCATAAATCTAATTCTTTGACAGTGCCAAATTTAAGACATCATCTTTACTATTATTCACGAAGTTTCTTAAAAGGAAGATTTTAAACTACCGGAGTTTACAAGTTATCTATTACAAGTATTGTGTGTCATAGTGAGATCATTGAACCATAATTCAATTTGATGTCAAAGCTTTAAATTATATACTCAATACAAAGTAATTTAACTGTTGAATTAGTGGTTTTAAAGTCATCCTAAGAATATGTGTTTCAAATTCAAGGATATTTGATATGTTTCTTATTTCAAGTACTTGTA
>NW_011921076.1:0-1769 GCF_000151845.1 Pteropus vampyrus
AAATGTTTTGTTTTCACAAAAATTACAAGACTCGAAAGAAATAAGAAAATATGGCCCATACATAAGGAAAAATTAATAAAAGCTGTTTCTAATGAAGCCCAGACATTGAACAGATAAAACTTTAAATAAACTAATATATACTCAAAGAGCTAAAGGAAATTATATACAAAAATGGGACCCATGCAAACAACGTCTCGCCAAACACAGACTATCAATAAAGAGATTATAAAAGGAATTCTGGGGTTGAAAAGGGAAATAACTGAAATTAAAAATTCTCTAGAGGGGTTCAATAGCAGATTTGAGCAGGTAAACTTAAAGATAGTTCAGTTGAGATAATCAAGTCTAAGGATCAGAAATTTTTAAAAAGCAAGAAAAAAAATCAACAGTATCTGAGAGATCTGTGGAACATTATCAAGTGTACCAACATATACATAATGGAATTCCCAGAAAGAGAGGAGAGAGAGAGAAAGGGACAGAAAGAATACTTGAAGAAACAATGCACCGCCCCCCCCCCAAAAAAAAAGAAAAAAGAAAAAAAAGAATCTCTTTGAATTGATATAGAAAAAATCTACAAAATAGGTTATTAAATTACAAAAGCAAAATGCAAAACTACATATAGTCCCAAAAATGCATACTATGAATCTAATAATGAGGCAACATCAGACAAATTTGTATTGGGGCATCCTACAAAATAATTGACTTGAATTCTTTAAAAAAAATCAAGTTCATGAAAACCATAAAAGATTAAAGAATTTTTGTTCCATATTAAAGGAGATGAAAGACATATGGCAGCTAAATGCAATGTGCAATATTGGATTAGATCCTGAACCAGAAAAAAAAAAAAAATATATATATATATATATTGCTCTAAATATATAAATATATATTTTGCTCTAAAGAACATTATTGGGACAACTGGAACACTGAGCAAAGTTTACAGATTAGATTATAGAATGCATTCAATGTTGATTATATTGTTTTTGATAATTTTGCTGTGGTTAGCTATGAGAATGTCCTTGTTTTAGGAAATATACAGATGTATGTTTATTTAGGTTTAACTGATGTAGTTAGGTTTAACTCACTCTCAAATGATTCAGAGAAAAATATGTCCAGAGAGAGATGATAATAAAATAAATAAAACAAACATGGAAATGTTAATAAATGGGGAATTTGAGTAAAGGGTATATGGGAAGACTTTGTACTATTTTTGTAATTTTCCTTATTTCAAATAATTAAAAACTATTATAACCTGTCAAAAAATAAAGTGAAACCAGTCTGCACAGATGTGTGTTTTTCTGCAGTTGCATAGATGCAAACATAGAATGGTCAGAGTTGAATAGAGAAAAAGAGATCTAAGATAGAGAAAGGGGTAACATTTTCTGGGAGAGTAGGATGAGATCCAGTGAAGAAAACAACTTCAGACACTCATAAAAGCTAAGGATACATGTGAAGAAGCTAGCGCTGGAGTAAAAAGAGAGAAGTGTAAGCTGAGAGAGTTCCTACATCATTTGCTAAAGGTATTGGGTTTCTAGATTTCATTTCATTAAGCTGTGAATTATTTAAATCTACCTTGAGTCAATTTCTGAAATGGGATGCCATGTATTACATAATGTACACTATAATCAGTGGTATTATATAAATAAACACACCCAAATTTGACCTGCCATCTCTCACATCCCTCTGCTATCTCTTTGCTTTAATGATAACTGTTAACGTCACATTTTATCAATTGCCATTTAGTTACAAATGCTTGACTTTTACAAAGATAA
>NW_011921077.1:0-2036 GCF_000151845.1 Pteropus vampyrus
CCAGATTTAATCTCTTGCTTCTGCAGGCATCAAGCAGAGGCACAAATGTGCTCGGTTCTTTTAATGAGCCTCTGCCTCCGCCTTCGCTTTGGAGCAAGAGATCCAGCTGACGAGTACAGCAAAAGGAACAGAAAGTTCCAGAGCCGGCCCGAGACGGGTGTCCAGCGAGATGCTGGCAGAGCTCTCGCTGTGTCCCCTCCTTCCCTTCAGACCTTCCCTTCACCCCAGAGGTTAGCGAGGGCCAGAGGCAGCCAGCAGCCAGCCCCACGCGGACGCCTTGGAGGGAAATCTGCACACGCGGCGGATGCCAAGGTGTGCGTCCTGGCTGCCCGTTCTGAAAGCTGTCACTTGGGCAAGTTATTTAAGCTCCGCAGGCCTCGGTTTCCCTCATCTGTAAATGAGCCCGATAATGGCGTCCCTCTGAGAAGGAATTTTCTGTCTGAGGATTGAAAGAAAGAACCCACGTAAAGCACTGAGGGTCGTGTTTTCACTGTTTTAGAAATCCCGTGAGCCCAGTGGTGGGGTCGGGAGCACTGAGGTTCAGCCCCTCTTAGTCCTCCAGGGACCCACGAATGCAGCTGACTTAGCAAGTCACCAGAAATAGCAGGGCGGATAGGAAGCAAGACGGGACGCGCATGCTCTGCGGGCTCAGGAAATACGTTTGCAGACACTTGGATGAATATCAAGGAAAGCTTCCCGGAAGAGGCAGGGACCTGATTTGGCCTCATGGCAGAGAGTCTTTCCCAGCCCTACCTCCCCCTGCCCCTCTTGCTGCTGTTCTGAGCGGCCCGGTGGACGAGCTGTGCCTGTCCCTGGGCGCTGGGGCGCTCACCCCCGGATACTCCAGGAAGATCTGGACACAAGCACGTCCCTTAAGAGTACGCGAGGACGGACGTTGCTCGGAAAGTTTTTAGTCCTCCGCTGCCTCCGCAAAATGAGCCGCGAGCTTCTACTTCAGGCCGCGGATGGTTCTGGAAGGTTATGGGTCTCGGTGGAAAGGCGGTGGACTCCGACGCTGTGGGCACACACCCCACCGGCGCTGAGTACCCGCTGAGGGGCCCTGAGCACGGGACTCCACCTCCGCTGTTGGGGACCCGCCTGCGCCCCTCCTGGAAGATGCATCCTCCAGTCGAGGGTTCACAGAGGTGATGCCTGTGGCCGCGATGCCTGTCCATTCGGTCCCTTCCCTGATGTTTGTTGCAAGACTCTCCCTGTTAGAAGAGTGGACCCTCCTGGTGAGCGACGGCCTCGACGTGCCGTGATTCAGCCCGTCGGTCGTCAGTCTGCCGGCCGCAAAGCGCATCTCCGCTTCGGTGTCCTGTTTAAAGGACAGTGGCATGAAATGGGGATCGCGTGACATCCCTTGGGGTTAGTTGGGTGCCAAAACTCTGGGATGCTCTCCCTCCACATCCGGCAGGTTTGCCGAGGACCTACTATGTGCCAGCACCGTGACAGTTCCCGTCAGCTTCCCGTGAAGCCTGGTTCTTGTCCCCAGCATGCGGCCCTCGCTGACATACACCGCGCTGTGCCCACCCCACACCCCCAGCCTGGCTTCCACCCCTCGCACGGCACGTAGGCGACGCTCAGCCAAGCTGCCGAGGCCGTCGAGTCTTAAACCCAAAGCACGACTCTCAGGCTTCAGCATCACCACACTCTCTGCGCCCATCACGCAAACCATCACCTTCTCAGACTGGTACCCTCCACGGGTCCTGAGCTGCCGTTCCCCGCGGGCCGCCGCCAGCCGCTCCGGACTCTCCCCAGCCCTCCCGGGGGGCTCCGGGCCCAGACCGCTCTCTGACACACTCTCCCCCCCGACACGCTCACCCGCACCCCTGGCTCCGATCAGCACTGTACACGGGCACCCTCTGAAACGCGCATCTCCAGCTCGCACCCTCTCCCCTGAGCACCGAAGCCACATGGACTGAGCACCTACTAGGCTGAAGGCCTCAAATGCACCACAGACTTCAAAAAGCTAGGAGCCCTCGGTGGTTCCACGGCAAAGTCGGTCTTTACGCCATCCGGGGCGGGCCGGGCCC
>NW_011921078.1:0-3783 GCF_000151845.1 Pteropus vampyrus
TCATTGTTTGTCCCTGCAGACACCTGGATAGTTCACTTAGCAGTAAAATGCGGAGTCTTACCAGGAGTTGCTGGGAATGCAGTTCCTCAAACCGGGCCAACTGTGTCAAAATCGTGTGTCCTTTTGCAGGAATCTGTTTTAGCGATCTCTCCAGGAGGTCTTTATGAACATTAAATTTGAGAAATACCTCTACTTCTATTGTTCTGAACTTATTCCTGAAAATTTATGTTTAAAATTCAATCTTGTTAACAATCTAGGACAAAACTCTCCCATTCAAAATCAAAAACACTCAGAAACAGATTTAAATTTTCAGGACATTGCTGAAAACTATGATTTGATTTCAAACTACAACCAGAAAATGGGAGGAATTTCCACAAGCACATGTTCTCTAAGGATGCGTTTTATGGTCACGGGAACATGTATGCTGTTAGAAGACGTCTGATGTAGAAGTGGCTTCCAGAAACTTAGACCTGAGCTGACTCCCCAGGTGTCAGGACAGGAGGAGCAGGGCTGCAGGTTGTGTCACTACGTGAGCTCCCCCTAAGGCGTCCAGCACTGGCCGTAATGGGGAGAAGCAGAGTGTGAAATTCTGGATTGTTTATTTTTTCCTCAATAAGAAGAAGCAAGGGAGACTTTCCTGCAGGTTTCGGAGTGAGCTGGGCCCTGTGCTCCCTAGTTTGGACTTCCAGCCTCCAGAGCAGTGAGAAATAAATTTCTGTTGTTTATCAGACACCCATTGTAAGGTCGTTCGTTATAGCAGTGGGAACGGAGCAAGACAGAAATGGATCCTGAGAAGTAGGGGTGATGCTGTCAGAATTCCCTAAAAGCGTCCTGGTTGTAAAGCTGCAAGATCATGGCTGATCGCTGCTCCCGTTCTAGGGTTTTGTGGAAGGACGACCTTGCGAGCAATAAAATTGGATATGTGGCTAACGTGATTTCTAAGGCAAGTGTGGAAGGGGCTTGGCTCCTCCTGATGGCTTATAGTAAAACGGGAGCGGAGAAAGTCTTAAAAACAGAATCGTGAATAAAAAGGAAATTGCACTTAAACATACTTAACATTCTGGGACTGACCCCATTATGTGCAGTTAAGGCACAAAGAATATGACCAAGGGACCACCTGACCAAGAGCTGAGTGACCATCGGCCCTCTGCCCGATAGCCAGGAGCTAGTCTCCAGGCCAATGGAAAAATTCCCTGGAGGAGATTCAGAATCATTAGAGCTGCCACTGGCATCAAGGCCCAGAGGCGAGGGCTGGGAGGAGGCTGAGAGGTTTCAAAGTGGGGCTTTTAGCACACAGGGGACCTTGATGCTTCTTGCCCAGGGCCACCTCACATCACATTCTCTGCACCCCGCCCACCTGCTCTGTGTGCCTGGCTTCCACAGGTGTGGGTCTGGCAGGCCTGGTGTGGGCGGGGCCTGTGGCCACCCCTCCGAAGGGCACAGGCAAAATACACTAGTGGCATCATCTGTTTGCTGCATATTCAACACTTAACTGAATTGACATCCTGGGGCGTGGCTGCCTCCACTTAGATTACAGAGCACGAACCCTCACGGCTGTGGAGTTGTACTATGGAGCTTTTGGGTCGAGATGCCCCTGACTTTCCAGACGGCCTGAAAGCAGAGTGTCCGGCCAAAGGGAATTATTCTTGAGCATTAAAGTTGAATTTTGTTAGCCTCTCAGGAGACGAGGCTGAGGATGACTCTGTTCTGTGGTACAGCGACCATGTCCACAGTGACAGGTGCAGGTGGGGACGTGAGACAGAAATGCCCGGACTCTGTGCTCCGTAGGCCCCTAACATCTCTTGTGTTCCCGGAGGCTGGGGTGGCCTCAGGGGGCTTGTTGTCCATGGCAACAAAGACAGTCCTCAAGTGCATTGTTGTCAGACCCCAAACGATTTATTTTTAACATACCACTTTATGAAAACAATGTGATCTTAAAAAGAAGAGCTAATATAATCAGTAACCACACAGAAAATGGACAAGATTGGTAAAGGAAAAGTTACACTCACACACACACACACATATTCAAATCTAAATTCAGCAAACAGGCATTTAGTAACCAAGACAAAATTTAGTAATATATTGATATGATAAGCTGAATTTTATATGTAAAGATAAATATATAAGCAAATTAACTTTAAGTGGGAAACTTACAGAAACATAGTAGAAATAAAAAAAAAATTACTTTTCTCTTGAAATGACTTCGGTGGAAACCCAAAAGAAAGTAAAATGGGAAAAAAGAATCTAAAAGGACCAGGACCGTTTACCACACCTAACAGTCCAGGAACATTGCGTGCGTGTCAGACTCTCCACCCTGCAGAAGAGGGCGTTCTCTTCCTGCGTCTCAACCCCATGGACCAGAGGGAGCCTCCCTGTGTGTGTCCCTGAGGAAAAGCTCAGAGTCACAGAAGCAGAACAGCACTGGCCCCTCTGTCCTCAGAGCGTGTTCCCTAGGGAGACTCCTCGTGACTCCCTAGTGTTCCCTGCAGGGGTGACGGGCTGGCAGGGGGCTGGGAGGGGCCTCGACAGAGGACACGAGTCTGCAGGGAGGAAGTGTCAGAGAGACAAGAGTCACAACTCTCTAATCAGCCTATTTCACGCAGCTTGTGTCTTTATTTGTTTCTCAAAACAACAACAACAACAACACTCTATAAGCACTTTAAAGAAATATCAAAAGTTGAACAAGTAAAAAAGTCTAAGTATATTGTTGGGAAAAAAATTGCAGAATGAAGATTTTAGCATATTTTAAATGTTGTAGACAGAGAAACTGTGCCCTCATTTCTTCATAACTAAGCCAAGAAGAAATTTTGAAATCTCCATACGTGTCCATGGGGGTGTCCATGAGCTGAGACCCAGTGTCCCCTGCAGCTTCTCAGAGGAGAGCTGGGGTCCAGTGGATCATGTGAAGTTCATAAGTCCACAGGTTCCTTGATGAGGAGATTATACACAGCAATCGAACCCTTGTATTCCATACCCTGGTGATAAATTCTAGTGATTGTGCCTCTATACCCAAGTGGGGGACACGGGGAGGTGCCACTCAGGACCCTTCAAAAAAGGAGTATTGACCCTGCTGACAGGAAGTCTCAGTGGACAGTCTCAAGCTGTCAGCAACAAAAGGGTGACCCTCAGCTGCAGAGAGCAGCCTCAACCAGACACGTGTGTCCCAGACGAGCCCGTATCCACTGAGAGACAGGAGGGTGTAAAGATCAGGTTGGTGGAAAGGGCCCCATAGGTACCGACACACGGTGACACCTGGCAGGAAGGGAGACCCACCCCTGAGACTGCGGCATGTGCCCTGAGTCACAACGAGGATGCACGATCTGTCCTGAATTGCACAGCTACACGGGCACTGGTGTTACGGGGGTGAGTGGAGGAATCTCCATGGAACCAAGTGTACTATTTGCGGGATTGATGACTTCATTTCCCCTAAGTCTTGGCCTAGACGGTTTAGATGTCGTGATGCCTAGACAGGCAGCACTTACACCACAGACACAGTCACATCCGAGTAAGCCCATGTTCAGCATCACTGTTTACTGGACAATCATCAGGGTGAGAGAACAGCATGAAGACAGTCACCAGATGCCAGGACACATGGACCCTAACGAGCAAGGAATCACGTAATAGGAAAGACACAAGTGTCCTGCACGGAAGAGGACAGGCCGGGGACGCCCAGGCGGCCCGGGGAGGTGACAGCCGCCCGGACAAGGCGGCTCCGGCCGCGCCCGGTGCGGACAGATGCTCGGATCCGCTGCCGCCGGGTGTGGGAGGCCGTGCTCGGCCCCG
>NW_011921079.1:0-3779 GCF_000151845.1 Pteropus vampyrus
TCAGTCCCTATCCCTCACATGACCTCTACCACAACCCTAGAAGCCTATCCCTTGATGCCCTTCTGTCCCGACCTGCAGGACCTAGTTATTGCGTAGAACCCGAGGAGGACCGTACCTTGAAGAAAACATGGGCGGGAGAAAAGAATGGAGGCAAGACAGTGTTCTGATCAAGCCTCAAAATTTTATTGTCGAGCGGTTATATTTATACACTCAAGTGGAGAGGGCAGGGGTGGGACTGATCAGAGAGTATTCGTTACAAGCTTATTGGCGACCACCAGATGAGGTGATCTCTACCTGGCTAGTCAGAAACAGATGGGCTGTGCCAGCAGTTGCAGGCTCCCGCTCTGCAGGTGGCGGAATGGGGATCAAAGACACGGGAAAAGGCGGGCGCTTCACAGTGCCGTGGCTGTCCAAATGGTCACAGCTAGCAGAGTTTGTTCTCGATAACAGGATGTGGTTTTTATCTTTGGGTGCAGGCTTAAGGCTCCCGACATCTCCTCCCTTTCTTTTTTAGAAAGGTGGGCTTTGACCGAGAGAGGGAACAGAGGCCCGACTCCTCCCGTGAGCTTTTAATGAGCCCACCAGCTATGGCTCTTGGTATCTTTTGGGGAGGAGAGGCAGAGCCAGTTTGTGTAATATTAATATGATACCAACCTCTATGCAAGTCAGGCATGCTCTCAGGAAGGACTAGAGAAGGCACAGAAGGGCCCTTCCTTGCGGTGCTTTGCCCATCACTCTGCTCGGTGCCCATACCTCGAGACCCTCATCCAAGGGTGAGGTAGGCATGTCTCTAGTTTCATGCCGCCCCATGTGCTGGGGGGGGGGAGCTAGGCCTTAAAGAAGTCGATGCAGGTGCAGGGGTGTATTAGAGGGGTTAAGATTTCTAGGGTGCCGGGGATCTTGTTCCACATCGTCATCATCCTGAGTTGTCAAATGGTGGTAGTAGACGGCAACAGCTGGTTTAGTTAGTTGATCAACCTGTGCTTTAATAAAAGCAGTTAGTTTTTGCACTGCCCAGGGACCAATCGACAGTAAAAGGAGGAATCCTGTTAGAGGTCCGAGAATAGTAGGAAGTAGGGTGGACAGCCAGGGGGTTTATAGACCCAACTTTTATACCAGGCTTCGTCCTTTTCTCTTTGTTTTTGCCGGGTCTCCAGATTTTTCTTTATTTTTTCAATACTGTCTTGGACTAACCCAGTTTTATCTTTGTAAAAGCAACATTCTTCTTTAAGGGCAGCGCACAGACCGCCTTCTTTAAGAAATAGAAGGTCAAGACCGCGGCGATTTTGAAGAACTACCTCAGAAAGTGAAACAACAGATTCTTTAAGGTTATCAAGGCCTTCTTGCAGATTTTGAATGTCTTTATCTATGGCCAAGCTAAGGGTATGGAATTGTTGATTTGTAGTAATTATAGAGGCAATGCCGGTTCCTGCTCCGGTGGCCCCCAACCCCAAGAGGACTGCCAGAGTGATGGCAGTTACAGGTTCCCTTTTGACACGCGGGGCACTATGATAAAAGGGAATCAAATCTTCAGGAGGATGTATTGAGACCTTAGGTAGCAGCACAACTAGGACACAATATTCATGATTTTCTACCAATAACTGGGGGACAATAGATGGGGGTTATTCCAAAAGAGCAAGCAAAATACATTCCTTGGGGGAGCAACAAGGAAAATGGTGTTGTGTTAGAGGGCGTATGGGGAGGTATTGCAAATAGGCAACAATTCAGGGGGGAAAGAAGCAATGAGGTACTATGAATGCAGAGGCCAATTCCTGACAATTGGGCCCATGTGAGCCCGGGAGAGGACTCAGAAAAAGGAGAGTCCACCCAGCGTGTCTGCCGTGAATCATTGGTATAGGTCATGTCTGGCGAGACAGTTGCAATGCCTTCATAAAAAGGGGGAACAGGGGAAAAACACATCCAGCAATCCTCATAGGTCGAGGTGTTAAGGGATTGTGCAGTGGCATTAGCTAGGGCCTTTAAGGCCTCACCTGTGGAAGGCCTAACGGGGGGCAAACGGGCTTGATAGGCAGTGCTTTGGGGAGGGAGAGGAGTATTCTCTTGGAGGGGTGTTTGGAGGCTTTGTGGCCGAGACAGGGCTTTATTTGGGCCCAAAACAATTTTTGGTTCAGTATTAGGTGTGGAGCGAATTAGCTTCACTTTGAACGTGAGCCCTGGATCCATTCCAATTGCATCAAGTCTCAGGCCCCAATCATGTCCCCTTGTCCATCCCACGAGGGGCGCTCTTTTCCCTTCATCAGTAAAGGAAATGAGGAGGGGAGTACACCACTTTTGTCCACAATCGTTCTCATCAGCCTGGGAATTATTCCAGCCCTTTTTGACTATTATATAATCCCAAGTAGAGACAGGGTGCCAGTAGGCATCACCCGTGGTTTCACACCCCCAGGAGGCACAATAGTAAGATTCTCTAAATCCACATTGGTGATTAAGGGTCCGGCTTCTGTGCCCACCTGGGCAAACATAGAAATCAGGCTCTCTGAGGGTGGATCTCCCTCGGGCCGATCCACACCCGCCCCGCCAGCGACCAGCTTGGCTACCCTCGGGGAGTTTGGAGAGGGGGAGGAGAATGTCCGGAAGTCCCCAGGCTGGTGATGCTCCTTTAAAGCCGCTTTACAGGCAGCATTAGCATTTTCATAAGCAAGCTGTTTTACAAGTTTCCCTTCCCAGTCTTCTGGCCCTAGGACGCGCTCCGCAGTTTCCTGTAAACGTGCAACGAACTGGGAGAAAGGTTCATGGGGCCCCTGAACTATTTTGCTCAAGGGCGTGGTGACCGAACCTTTTGGAGGAATGGCTCTCCAGGCCCTGATAGCAGTGGCCGCTGTTTGACTAAGGATCCCAGCGGACAAACTGCGTTGTTTACGCTCAGAGGCAAAGTCTCCCCTCCCACATATCTTATCAGCAGTCCAGGTGGCCATGGGAGACCGGGGATTTTTCTGGTTGCGCATTGCCTGAGTTTTCCCCCCTGTCAAGAAATTCTGCTTTCCAAGTTAAAAACTCTCCCCTACTCAGCACAGATTGGGCCACTCTTGTCCATTCTCCTGGCAACAGAAAGCCATCGCCAGGCAAACTTTCAAGTATGGACAAGGTAAAGGGAGCTGTGAGGCCATAGCTCTTTATAGCACTGTGTAAATCTTTGACAGTTTTAAATTTTATCCGCTTTACAGTAGGCAAAAGGTTCTGATAGTCTCCCTCATTTTCAGAATCGTTATGTGGGTCTTTCCCTTCTTCCTCAGATTGTGCCACATCGACAGTTGCATCTCCGGGATCAAGGGGTTCAGGGCCGGGTTTTGGGATTATGGGGTATATTTGGGGAAGAGGGTCTCCGAACGGAGGCGAGGGCTCTACGTCCACGACTACAGAAGGACAGGGGGAAGAGGTAGCTCCACCTTTAACGGATGGGGGACGAGAGAGCTGTTGAAGTGTTTCAGTGGCTACCGATAGCAGCTGTCTCTTATTACTATCAGTTTCGGCCCCTTCAATGATATCTCGAATGAGTCCCCAATAACTGAGACAACTAACGGGGACAGCATTTGGTCCCTCTTTTTCTAGTAATCCATTTAAATCTTTTCCTACTTTTTGCCAACTCAAGGGATGAATATCTGGGCCGCTAAGAATGAACCACGGACATTTTTCATCAACAAAACAGAAAAAACTAACCAAATCCTTTTTCTTAACCCGAATTCCTCTCTCCCTTAACGACTTCTTTATCTCTTTGATAAAGGTCTCCTCTCTGGAGATTGAATGGCCCATGTTAAAAA
>NW_011921080.1:0-1030 GCF_000151845.1 Pteropus vampyrus
GAAAAGTACAAACGTGGGACCGAACTGGTGATCACGTCAATTTGGGGGTTGTGTCTTTGCCAGTTTCTCACCAGAAGCCTCCAGAAGGGACAGGTGTGGGGAGCTGGCTGTCGCGTCTGGCCAGCAGGCCTGTGGGCGGGGCTTCCTGTCCTGCTCCCACATGCCACGCCGCTGGCCCGACCAAGCCCACTCTGGGCAGGGCGGGCTGCCTGTCCAAGCCAGTTGCTCAGAGTGTCACTGCAGTCCTCCAGGCACGGCCACCGTCAGGACCCCACGTCACAGGTGGGGCCACACACCTGAGCGGGCAGCTGGTCCAGCCCAGTCCCTACCATCCGCACATGGCCACAGGACTGGCGAGCCGTTTAGCCCACCCACCTCAGCCACTGGGGCCGCCAGGAGGGGACTGAGAAACGCCACGGGGATGGGGTGGGGAGAGGAGCACGGAGTCTACAGAGAGGAACAGAGACAGGTCAGCACTCTCCTGAGGTCAGCCAGCTACCCCCATGGGCCCCGGTCACAGACATGGCCCCGGTCACGGACATGGCTACGGACATGGCCCCGGTCACAGACATGGCCCCCCGTCATGGACTTGGGCTGTTCTGTCCCTTGGCCCGCAGACCCAGCCCCAAAAGCACCTGTACCCTCGGGGCAGCCCGGTACTGGGGGCCGGGCCGGGCCGGTGCCCGCGCATCTGCAGCAGAGGCCGTGTGCGAGCCCCGTCCCCGCCCGCAGCCTCCCGGGACTGCGCAGCCGGAAATGGGGGCGGAGGCGCCGACCAGGTGCCCTGGACCAGCCCCAAGCCGCAGGGCTTCTTGCTCTGGAGGGGTGGTATGTGTGCACGCGTGTGCGCATGCACGCGTGAGGGTGCACGCACGAGCTCTGTGCACACCTGTGTACGTGAGCGCACCGGTCTGGACGGAGGTGGACACGTGCTGGGGAGGTGGCGCCCGGAGGTCTGGCTGCCGCCTCGCCCCCCCAGCTGCCCCCGGGCGGAGGCCGGGAGAGCCCCGTGAGAATCCCCGTGCGCCGC
>NW_011921081.1:0-3776 GCF_000151845.1 Pteropus vampyrus
CCTACCCCGGCCCGTTATTTTGGACCCCGACCGCGGACGACCGGTGCCTGACACCGTCTGTCGTGCCCGGACCCCGACCCCGGCCCGGAAGCCGGACCCCGACCGCGGACGACCGGTGCCGGGACACCGGCAGCCGCGCCCGGACCCCGACCCCGGCCCGGAAGCCGGACCCCGACCGCGGACGACCTACGTCGGGACACCGGCAGTCGCGCCCGGACCCCGACCCCGGCCCGGAATCCGAACCCCGACCGCGGACGACCGGCGCCGAGACACCGGCAGCCGTGCCCGGACCCCGACCCCGGCCCGGAAGCCGAACCTCGACCGCGGACGACCGGCGCCGGGACACCGGTAGCCGCGCCCGGACCCCGACCCCGGCCCGGAAGCCGAACCCCTACCGCGGACGACCGGCGCCGGGACACCGGCAGCCGCGCCCGGACCCCGACCGTAGAGGACGGATGCTGAACACCGGACGCCGTGACTGGACCCTGACCCCTAAGTCCAATGCCAGACACCAGAGAAGCCTGAGTCCAACCGAGCTACCCGTGGTCCCTAACCTCTGAAACTGAGACTATAAAGAAAGAAAGGATGAAATAATGACAGTAGACAATGTAATGGGCTCACGCCTCATACAGTTTTTAGAACAAACTTTATTAGAGCTTAAAACACAATTAGAATAGCATACATACATTAAATAAGATGTCCACTTAACGACATATCAAAGTATTACTTACCGTGATTTTACGACTCACCTGCAACAGCAAAAGTGAGGTCAATGCATTGTACTGACATGTAAGGTTGTCACCTCCAAAGTATGAAACCTCTTTAGATTTTTTTCATAATTTTATGGAGCTGACGTTATATGTGGGGGTCTGTCATTGAATCATTACGTGATGTGAGAAAATATGTATATGTAAATAGAATTAAATTGAGAACCCATAATTAATACCAAATAGTCATAATCTATTAGCATTATAGGATGGAGGACATTACACCGGGTAAGAATCGCTTTGGGTTTTTTTCCCGGTCAATTGTGCTAGGCGAAGGACTATCCGCCTGCAGTTTAATGGAACCCTTAACTCACACCCAAATATGAACGTTAACTCCAAATTGGTTAAAAACCTTAAATGTATTTGGAGAAATTTTAAAATTTCAGCAAGGTAGAAATAAATTCATTATGTAGGATTTAGCCATGGTTTCTCATATCGGACACCGACGCAAAAGCGATGCGAGGAATAAAAACATGTCCTCAAGAATATAATCTTTTTCAGCATCTAAGGAACCTACCCAGAGAGTAAAACCACAGGCCGCGGAACGGAAGAAAAAGAACGTAGACATTTGTGAAAAGTATCCGATATCGATGTACTGAAAACTTGCACAGCACATCGACTAAAGACTACTGGCGAAACTTTAAACGTACGCTACTACAAACACTCTCGAAACCACAAAGAAATGGTCAACCGTCACACGAAGATATTGAATCTCAATCGCAAAAATGGGAAAAACACTACGGTGCCTCCTTCCCACACAGGATAGCTAACTAAAATTCAGGCGGGAAAAAACTAGACAATGACAGTGACACTGGAAGCCTTAAAATGTCGCTTCTACAGATGCAATGTACAGCATACTAGGTGTACGATAGTTTGCCATTTCCCCTCAAAAAAGTGCCATGGGTCAAACTCCACCCTAAGAAATTGAAAATGGATGTTCTAAAAAAGAACTTCATAAATATACATAGACGCGAGACTGTCGAAGGAACGGGTGTTAAAACTATTTAGTTACCCGTGAAATGGTGAAGGAATAAACTAAGATCAATTCTTTAAAATTAATAAAGTAAAAAGATGCAGAGTACATATAAAATGCTACGGCAAATCCTCAGAAACAAACCTAGAATTAATGTAGGATACAGTGGTTCCACTGAATGTTGAAATGCCAAAATATTGGAATTCGGGGACATGAGCACATATCTCTACACCCACATTTATGGCAGCATGATTCACACTAGCCAGGATCTGGAAACGATACAGGGTCCATTGATACACAGAACAAACGCGGTACATACACAGAGGATTACTAGTGAGCCTTAACAACTCAGGTGATACTGCCCCAATTACAGAACAGCAGTACGCGGATGTGGTTCAATCAAGGAAAGGAAGCTACTCTTACTATGCCGCTCCTACTAACTGGAGACACCTGCCACTCTATCAATAGCCACTGTACCAGGTGTCGGGAATCAATCTCCTCAGAACTGCAAGTCATCATGGCGGCTCTCGCGAGAGCGCGGCCCACCATGCCCCGGCTCTTACGGCAGGGTTTCAGAAACTTCTACCAGGTGTCGGAGAACAACGACCCGGGAAGCATTACATGCGGTGAAATTTTTCTATTACAGTATTCTGCAACACTGACGCCAAGAAAACAAACTAGTAACCGAAAGAGGGTGTTATCGGCATCACAATAAGACATGGATCAAGGGACCATTATAGAGCCCAAATCTGACCCCACATCAATGTCGCTAGGGTTCCCGGACAGCCGCACAAAAAAAGACAGAGCACTAGCAGACATGCCCAAGGAAAAAAGAATTTTCCACACCACCCCTTGCTCTACTGTGGCCTCAGAAGACCGAGACATCTACGCCAAACCCTCTGGACCATTCGCGCACGAAGAAGGTTCTCCCTACCTGTTCCCTCTGTGGCTCAATGTCCCAGGAAGCTTCTGAGGTAAACCAGGTACAGACGCAGTCCCACTTCGTCCCAGAAACTCAGCACCTCCAGGACCAATGCTGCACTGACTGAAATCTCCTCAGAACTGCAAGTCATCACGGCAGCTCTCGCGAGATCGCGGCCCACCAGCCCGGGGCTCTCGCGAGACCGCGGCCCACCAGCCTGGGGCTCTCGCGAGATCGCGGCCCACCAGCGGAGGCTCTCGTGAGATCGCGGCCCACCAGACCGGGGCTCTCGCGAGATCGCGGCCCACCCGCCCGGGGCTCGCGAGTCAGGGTTTCATAAACTTCTACCATAGGAAGTACTTGCTTTAAGTTTGCCTGAGTTAATAATAGTCAAAAAATGGTCTGAAGTATTCACTTAAACCAGACCGGACAAACTATTCCTGAGAACTCCACAGGCTGCAGTGTCACCCATACCCTAGGTGCTCACACAGCGCCCTCTGCTGTTTACACGATAGAACAGCTTAGATGGATAAGTCGACTCTAAGACTCGTGTCAGCCATGCCCCAGGACGACCCCTCTGCCACTCACAGGCTTGCGGAAGGGGAGAGGACATAGTGGCCTCGGAGACTCGCCTAATCCCTTACACGGGGACCTCCTCTGCCCATCACGATCTGGCAGCAGCTAAGATAGAGCATGCCCCTCTAAGTCTCTTCCAAATCATCTTTCCAGGACCTCGTAGGTCCCTCACATACCAAGTTTATGCCACCAGAAATACTTTGCCAAGGTCTCTGTTACCACGTTTTCCAGCCCCCGTAGCCCTTCACATACGGTGCTTGTGCGAGACTGGACAAATCGCCTCCAATTCTCTACTGCGCTGTATTCCGGGAACCCACTTTGCACTTCCCCTCACTTCCTAGAGCAGGGATAGAGAAATCATGTCCAAGTAAGTCTCTACTGCCTCCTACCAAAGTGAGAAGAAAAGTGTAGGGAGCTAAAGCTCCCAAAATTCAAAAGAGTGCATGGATTATCTCGGGAGGCCTGCTAGCATAAAAAAGGGAAAAGGCTGGTTCTGTGGAATTCCAGGAAGAAGAAGATTAAGTATAAAAAAAAGGAG
>NW_011921082.1:0-1766 GCF_000151845.1 Pteropus vampyrus
AGATATATTATTGTCCTTATTTAACAGATGAAATAACTACGTCTCAGAGAGAGCAAGAAATCTGTTTAATGTAAGTCAGTAGGCTGCACACCTTGCCTTGCATTGAAATAAAGAAAAAGGTAATTCTATAAAATGTGTTCAACCTCTGAAACTCTCTACTATTTATTTAGAATGAAGATAATTGGCCCAAAGAGTGGCTGTGAGCATAAAGGGACTACTAGTTCAATAATTGGCACCAAGTACACACAAAGTAGGTAGCTGGCAATATCAGTTATTTTAATTCTTATCAAACTTTCTTTAAGGTGTGGGTTATCATTATTGTCTGTGAAAATGGATGACATTTGACCATGGCTATTAAAAGTATGTCCTCTCTCTGAGGCTATGTTTATGCCACCTAAATTGATGAATTATTTAAAACAGTGAGAACATGTTTATCTATCATCTATCTACATGGCTTTTAAACACCCGGCACAAATTTTTTTCATTCTTCTTTACCAAAGTGACTATTTGGAAGCTATTTAACATGCATGCATGCACATACACACACACACACACACACACACACACACACACACACACACACACACACCACGCATTAGAATTATTAGTTGATTTTTTAAATTAGGCAGATAGACAGTGTTTGTTGTGCATGATCACAATTCTAACATGAATCTTAATAGAATATAATACTCTGAGATAAAGAAATATATTTAGTTACAAGTGTTGTTATTCACTGTTTCTCTTCCCTTGAAACCCATTTATTTCCACATTATTGCTCAGCACCATCCTTCTTCCCACAAAAAAAAAAAAAAAAATCTCTCCTTGTCCACTGCTCTCCATCCTCTTCTTCTGTCTCTATATTTTTCCCCTACAATTATTCTTTAAGCTATAATAGTATGTATTCAAGGAGGAAATAATATCTCTCCCCTACAAGTTCCAGAAAATAATACTTCAGTCCCTTCTGAAGAAAGACCGGTGAGAATAACCTGAGTAGCCACTAGGAGACAGAATTATCAAGAGGGCCAGGAAATGTAAAGATCTTAGTCTATGCCATCAGTGATGAATATAGTAGAATAGAAATGAGGGTGGCTCTACTGCTAGAATGCTAACCAACTTCCTTTTTCAGTCTCCAAGCTGAAAAATAAGGGTATATTAACAGGCAGTATCACTATAGATGAAATAAGGCAAAGAAGCAAGTTTCTATGTGAGCCAAAAAGAGAGAATTCAGTTTTTTAAAAAAATGGTTTTTTTCTTGCAAACATGATTACTTTGGTCTCTGACTTGCCCTTGTAACCATATCATCTATAAACATTCTAGAGAATAGAGAAGTTATCGAATAAGACATAGTTGCAGTAATGTCACGACCATATAAAATCTACTTTATGAAGATCCTGTTATGAAAATTACTCTCTTATTTTTCATAGCCTTGTATTTGTCCATTCATCTATTGATTCGTTCATTTGCTTTACTGTCCAAAACTTCACTGATTCCCATACTAATTCAGTAACCATTTATTAAGCCCCTAATTTGTGTTAGGGGCAGGAATGGGTTCTACAAGAAGGATGCAGAGATATACGACTGCTCGCAAAAGAGCTCCTTGTCTACGATATGGACAATAAACATTCTAATGAAAAAGAGAGAAAACTTTAAAAGTATCAGTGAGATGCAATCAGATTATGTAGAGAGGCCACATAACCAAATGGAGATGCTCAGGATAGCACTGGATCATGTCCTTCTTACTGACATGCTGAGTTAGACACTTCAAT
>NW_011921083.1:0-2008 GCF_000151845.1 Pteropus vampyrus
GGGCAGCCACCATTGTGCCTTTGTCTGGCCCCACTATGGGGCCTAGGGACCTCACAGCTTGACTGAGCAGACCCTCCCACAGGGCCATTTGGAACCTCTGTCTAAGGAGATCAGCCTGCCCCACCCAATCTGTTGCTGGATGACTGCAGGCTCTGCACCTATTCAGGGCCAAGCATTCGCAGCTGGTGGCCAGAGCTGTGAGCATGCATTTCCTAGATAGGGTCAGGCAGATCACTGCTATCAATAGGAGCTTGGGCAGATCTCAGAGATCTGTGGGCCAGCCCCAGACAGCAGCTGAGCTTGCTGTGATCTGGACTTCTGCGGGAACATGCAAAGGTTACCAAAGATGCAGCAAGACTGAAACTGTATTGATCAGACTGCCATTGTCTCCCTACCCCACCCTACCCACAAATTGCCCCAGGCGGCCCATTGACAGTGAACTGTCACTGCCCTACTCCTCCCCCCAGGGTCTCCCAGTCCACACAGGCAACAAACTTCGGCTGACACAGGGCAGGAATTGGACGGAAATCAGTTGCAGGCAGACCTCTGCTGCCTGCAAGAGTTGCAGTATTGCGTCCAGGGAACGCAGGGATCTGTGGGACTGCCCCAGATGGCGGTGGGACTCACCATGATCTGTGACTGCAGGGGAATGCCCAGGCACAGAAGTTGCAGCAAAACTGAGACTGTATTGGCCTGACGGCCCTTGTCTCTCTGAAATCCCACTTCACCCAAGCCACAAAGTGCCTGCAGCTCATTGACAGGCAGCCTCCCTTGCCCTGCTTGGCTCTGGGGTTGTTCATTCTGCACAGGCAACAAACCTTGCCTAGTGCAGTGAGAGCGTCTCAGGGAAAACAGTTGTGGGCAGGCCACTACTGTCTGTACGAGCTGCAATATCTCTTGAGGAGATCGCAGGGGTCTGTGAGACTTTCCCAGACAGCAGCTTGTCTCTATTGGATCTGTGACTACTGCAGGAACATTCAGACATAGAAACTGCAGAAAACTGAAGCTATTGGCCTGACAGCCCTTGACTTTCTGAGCTCCTGTCCCATCCAATACACAAAGTGCCTGCCGCACATTGATAGTCAGCTGCCTCTGCCCTGGGGTGGCACATTCAGGCCCAAGGTGGGCAGCAGCTGACCTTGCTACGATCGGAAACTTGTACAGGAACCCACAGAGACTGCACTGGCATGTAAACTGACACTGCAGAGGCAGAGGTAAATTTACTCAATTCACCCAGGAGACTCCCAGGGTCCCTACACCACCCAGCACACATATCACCCAGAGGCTCTTCCAGTTTCAGAGACTTACAGGCAACTGACAGGCAGTGTCAAGCCTTGAGGAGCAATGATCTTTCTGCTAAGCTGTCTTAGGTCAGGAAAGGGGGATAACAGACCGCTGCCTACAGCATCGTCTCTTCCACTTACCTATAGATCCAGCATAGGCAACAACCATCTGGGGATCACTTTGTAGTTCTCATCGAGTAGCCCTAGGCAATCAAAAGCAGTGCCTGACCTTGACCTACAAGGGAGCACCTCCCAAGGGGCCACAAAACCAACACATCTGGAAGCTAGCACCAGACCACAATGGAGCAACTCCTGAATAGCCCCATTAGCGGTATACACAAAGGGTGGTTGCAACAAGTACACGAGCCTGCTAGGGCAAATGTCAATCAGTAGAGTCAGCCCCCATACAGCAACTCTTACCCTGTGGGTGCAGCCAATTCCCACAATTAGACAGCCGGAGCAAAATCCCATCCATTGATGTACTAACAACAATAAAGGCTTGGCAACAACAGAAGATCACACACAACCCACACAAAAGTCATGTCCAGAGCCCCCAGCATAGGGCATCAGAGAGAGTGCACCACTTGGCCACACAGGACACCTTAACACCTATTCTTCTCAAGCTATTCCAAAAAATTCAAGAAGGGAGGCTCCCTAACTCTTTTTTTCAAGCCACCATTACCTTGATTCCAAAACCAGACAAAGACATTACAAAAAAAGAAAAT
>NW_011921084.1:0-3764 GCF_000151845.1 Pteropus vampyrus
TTGATTTGAATCAAGAATATTATTTTATCTAGTGGACCACCAAAACGTCAACCCCTAAGATACATACACATACACATATCTTTAAAATCTTCTATATTTCTCATATGTAGTGTTGATTTTTTAAGATATATACACACAAATAAATGCAAACATGCATTTGAAAATGACTAAACAAAATACCTCAGAATTCATTTCCTTAAGATTTATTTCTATCTTTTGTTTGCAAAGGTGATTGGTTGGGATTGTATCTTGTGACATTCTAGCATTCAGTTCTTGAGAAAGTTGCCTCTGACTGTCATTTTGCTCTTCTATAACCTAGAGAATCAAGTGTAAACAAAGAAAAATGAGAATATAATTAAAATGTAACTTCTTAATCTAGGGATTTGGGGAGTTTATCTACTCCCAAATCACTGAATTATAACTAATTATAACATCTTAGTCTAAAATTAAAAGAAAAACATGAACCTGCAAACCTACTCTTTTCACCGTTTGAACTAAATAATTCGTTGTATGTTAATCTACCAAAAATGATTTGGTAGACGATTTTTTATGTTACAAAGGCTTCCTCACTTAAAATAGTTCACCTCACCTTATCTTACGTATTGAGCTGCTACCTACACCGTATTTAAGAATTTTTAAAAAATTGATAACTGGACAAGAGGTAGGCTTTACATTTTTAGGAGCCAAAATCATTAACATCAGTCAGAAAGAAAAGCAAAATCCTAAATTTTGATTCAAATTACACACACTGACAGTGTCCTGCATAGATATAGTTATCTGCCACATCCAATTCTAATTTATTCTAATATCCATTAATCAGAGTGGATACAGATTTTAATAATATTTACTAATTTCCTACTCTGAAGTGAAATAAATTAGACAGTTATTGTTTGGACCCTAACGATGAAAGAGTTCATCCTGGAAGCTGTGATTCTCTTTAAGAGGCAGTGGAGTTGATTTTATGACCCCATTCCCTCCCTGAATGTAGACTCTGAAGTCAATTGCAGAGAGATGACAAGGAAGAATAAATCTGTAACCTTTATATTATTGACTAGCAATATCGAACTGCAAATTTTGAACCACTGAGAATGAATACTCCTTTCACATGAATCCAACTCAGTGACCATCACTTTTATATTGTTCATAATTTCAAATGTTTAATCATATAATACAATATTTGATGTTACTTTATCATGTAAGGAAGTTATAAAACTGAAAGAAGCAAACAATACTCAGAAAGGCTTTTTCTTTTTGCCTCAAGGCCAAGAATAAATTTAGCTATAAGTGACTATAGATTCTAACAATAGTTTAGTTTTTAACTTCTTAAGAATAATATTCAATTATGATCCATAGACTCTAAAAGGCTAGCTTGAAAGGTAATTACAAATCGACTATGTTTCCTTACTAAAGCATACAAAGTAATAGTATACCAGAGATTTAAATTTAAATTTTCACATACCCATGGGTGGTTCTTTTCACTTCCACGAAGACTTTCTTGCTTTTCCTCTGATGTCAATCCTAAGACTAGTTCTGCTGAGAAATCTGTATATTAGGTAAAATGAACTCCTTAGAACGATTAGATATAAGCTATTTTTATTAAAAAAAAAAAAGGAAATAACATTTTATCAATTGAGAGTTTAAATTAAGCTTAATCTTTAGCTGACTATTTAGATCCTTAAGAAATACTTCTAATTATCTAAAACTTCAACAAACCATTTGTCAAATAATAGATGTTAGTTACAAAGTTTAAGGCATAAAAACATCTCAAAAATTCATTCAGAAATTCAGTCACCAATATCAATGAAAAAACTATGAGAAACAAAACAAAATTTAGAAATACAGTACAACATATAAAACCATACTGTACTCCATATATACCTTTTTAACAGCACCGTAAGCTTCAATTGCATCACTAGTCACAGTTTCCAAAATTAGTTTCTTTTTATGCCTTTATCAGTTTACACCCATCCTTATATCTGAAATGTTTTCCCCTACTATTCTGACAAATTTCTTTTAATCTTTCAGGACTCATCACTGGGGTTAAAATAACACAGATGAAGGGTCAGGGATGGCTTTTCTGGAGAGAAGGCCTGAGCTGAGACTCGCAGTGAAGTTAGCCAGAATCAAAGGGATAAAGGGTGGGAAAGAGGGAGAGCATGCAAGGCTGCATCAAGACAGGGAGAGAAGCACACAATAGGGTACATTTTGTCTAACACATAGGAACGGTGAGGAGGGCATCACTTGCAGTTCAGTAATGCCAGAGGAAAGAGTGGACAGTAGAAAGAGTTCAAGGTGAAGGTTTGGAAGAAGTCAGATTATAAAAGCTTTATATATACTTTAAGATAGCAGGAGAGCGATATGGTTTAATGAGTGTTTCCTCGTCCTATTTTCATTTGAGATCCATCACTCTAAATGATGTGGTAGTGATGAATGTGAGGGTATATGAATGGAGGGAGAGGAATTAAAAGGCAATATGCAAAATAAAGATAGTCCAGAACTGAACTGAGGAAATTTTTCCAGAAATATTTAAGATACTTTATGTTTCCTCTGTTTATATAATGTATATATTTATACATTATATTTATTTTATACTGGGCCAGTATAGAATAAATCTTTAGTCAATGAAATATGCACAAATCCTGGATTCTTGGAGAACTAGACACTACTCATTGCTTTGTAAAAGGTATCAAATACAAAGTGGAATGAACTGCGTGAACTCTTTTAATTTACTTGAATTTGTTTTGTAGTTTTTTCTGTTTCACATATTCCTGTGTTGGTGTTTTAAAAGTCCTGCTTCTTGCATCTCCTGGGCTCATGAAGAAGAGGGTTGTTTAGATACGTAAATAACTTTGAATTCATAGCTTGAAGTCACTACTCTAGGAGATAACTGAAAATCTCTTAGAAACACAATGTTAATTGTACAGGTAAGGAATGGAAGGAAAATAAAACTATAGGGGTGAAACAAGTACTATATGTTTTATTTACTTAAGACCTTATCATACAACTGATAAAGGGCACTAAATGAATGACACAGAAAATGAAACACATATTAGATGTAGTCAGTCAATAGAATGAGTATCCTAGTAGAATTAAAATTGGTTATCCATATATTTTTTAAATGATACAGCACGCCATAAAACCAGTATTCCTTGTGAACTATTTATTCATTAAAAATAAAGTTTCACATATAATTTCATTCCTATGTGGGATATAAAAATGAAAGCAGTAAATGCACAAGACACAAACAAACAAAGAAAAACTCATAGACACAGAAAAGGGTTTATTGGTTACCAGAGGAAAAGTCGGGATGAAGGGAGGTAGAAAAGGGTAAAGGGGGTCAAGCTTATAGTGACAGAAGGAGATCTGACTTTGGATGAACACACGATGCAGTATACAGATGACGTATTATGGAATTGTATACTTTAAGCCTATACAATTTTATTAACCAAAGTCACCCCAATAAATATAGTGAAAACTAAATTTGAAAAAAGGTTACAAAGTATGTGGATACAGTTGAGAGGAAGGACTATGTAGCAAATGCTCGATGATTCCCATTCCTGCTGAAAAAGCAACTTCTAAAATATATAAAGGCATCAAAAATACAAAAAGGTGCTTTTTCGGTTACACTGAGCATAGTTCCAACTAATGCTTGTGGATTCAGTGCTATAAAAATAAAGCCAAAAAAAAAAACACATTTTGTTTCAGTAGGCAATCTTTAGATCCCTATCCAGTTTTCCCATCTAGTTCTAAAGTTCTAAAAGAAA
>NW_011921085.1:0-2814 GCF_000151845.1 Pteropus vampyrus
TACTCTTGACTATGTCTATGAGATTTTTTTCATCTTATTTATTGCTTTCCGTTTTATATCCTGCATGTGAGTGAAATCGTATGATTCTTGACTTTTTCCATCTGACTTATTTTGATATATAAAGTTAGGGAAATGCATATACCTCTTGTCTTTTTAATGACAGCCATCCTAATAGGCATGAGATATTATCTCTTGTCTTTTTGATGACAGCTCCTAACACGTGTGAGGTTATATCTCATTGTGGTTTTGATTTGCATTCCCCTAATGATTCGTAATATTGAGCAAATTTTCATGTAGCTGTAGTCATTTGAATATCTTTGGAAAAATGTCTATTCAGGTCCTTTGCCCATTTTTAATTGAATTTTTATTATTATTTATTATTATTACTATTATTATTTGCTACTGAGTTAAAGCAGTTCTTTATATATTTTGGATATTGACCTCATCAGATATATAATTTGTAAATACTTTCTCTCATTCCATAGGTTGCCTTTTCATTTTGTTGACTGTTTCTTTTGCTGTGTAAAAGCTTTTTAGTTTGATGGAGTCCCACTTGTTTACTTTTTATTTTGTTCTTTTCATTTTAAGTTCTTAGTCAAAAATCACTGCAAAGACCCATGTCAAGAAGTTTTTTCCTGTTTACTTCTAGGAGTCTTATGGTCTCAGACCTTCCATTTAAGTCTTTTATCCATTTCGAGTTAATTTTTGTGAGTTGTGTAAGACAAAATTCTGGTTTTATTCTGTTACGTGTGAATATCCAATTCTCCCAGCACCATTTATTGAAGACTATCTTTTCTCCATTAAGTATTCTTGGTTCTCTTTTCAAATATTTGTTGATGTGTATGCATTTTTAAAAACCAAGATTGGGTTTTTAAAAACTAAGATTAGTGTTTTTTACCATGTTGGTTTTGTTTTTTTCATACATGATTTTTGTTCATATTGAGATTAACAAAGTTGATTGAACAAATTATCATATTTTTTTTCTAGCAGACATTTTTTCCCACAAATTTGTCAATGGCTGTAGATAAAGAAAATACATCCAAATAATCTGAAAATAAAAAATGCCATTAAAGTTTTTGAGGCTACATCCAAAGTCCCTTTTAAAAATTGTTTCTATATCCCTCCAGATGCACCCCCGAAACACACACAGGTTATTCACATCTAATTTATGATGAAGAGGGGCTTCTGCCTCTATATAAGAATATATTCCATATATACATGTATATGTAAAAATTTTTGCCTCTCGATTTAGAATATACCTTCTATAAGGCTTCCGTATGAGTCATTATAATGGAACTGACAAATAAATTCAGTCAAATGACATTTGTTTCCTGATTTGATTTTTATCCATTAGAATTCTTCACTGAAAAAAAAATCCTGAAACTGACTCTTGATGATTTACACAGGAAAAATACTGAAAAGACTGAGAAGCACACCACATATAAAATGGGAAGGGAAATGCAAGAATACCTAGAAGTCAGAACCACAGTAAAAATCCAAATTAATACTCCAGAATCAGCTGTGTAAACACACCACCGTGGCCACAGCTAAAACCCTAATGCCATTACTTAACCATGTACTGGACACAGAACCACCACTGCCACTACAGTCTCCCTTGCCCCTGGACACTCGGAGACACTGGCCTCATGTGAATCCCCATTGTTCCCATTTCTTTGCATTGTTAAATCGCAATTCAAAATCTGACTAGCTGAATTTAGATTATATGCCCACAAACTAGGTGTAAGAAAGTCTAGTAAAATATGCGTAGCCTTCACATCTTCTCCACGGGAAATGGTTCATGTCTTCCTCTAAGATGCATAAAATGAGGCTAAGCGGTCAGTAAATAATCAGTTTCCTCCTTCTGAATATATTTAATTGTAATAGCACGATGAAACTCACATGACTCTGCCACAAACCTGTGCAGAAATGATGGTTCATAGAGGATAAATTGTTACTGAGTACTGGATTCTGAATTCAAGTCTGTGGATTTAATTCCACAGTGAATCATCATTTTACGTAAATTTTATTCTCTCTCTACCTTAAAATCCACAGCAATCATTATCAATATTAATTTGTAATAAGGGATCCATTCTATATTTTCTGTCATTCTAATAATAATACTATCAAACACACAGATAGTGTTTACTATGCATCAGATGCTCCCAGAGCACTTTTCATATATTGCTTATTTTATTCCATTCTATGTTTTACTATGCTAATTTATTAATTTATAATAAGAATTTCTAAATGTGCATGTATTTGCATTTTGCACCACTGATTTTGGCAATTGAGAATTTTGCTTTATCACTTCATTATATAATTGTACTTTTACTAATCATTCTTAAGTTTTGTCTTCTAAAGTAAATTTAAAACTCCTTAGGGCAGTTTTATTTACTGCATGTTAAGATATAAATATAAAGCAATGCTATATATTCGATTACATTCACTAATTTGACTTGAGTGACACTGAGTGAAATAAACCAAAGATAGATTTTTTTAAGCTACAATAAACTATCAATTACATTGATTGCTTTTTTTATCTCAGTTCCCGTACATGTGACAGAATTGAATGATATGTAAATAGTCTAGCCAATTCCTCTTTTAGACATACTAGGTTTGGCCTTTGAGGACATCCTCTGACACTCAAACTTAAGGACATTTGGAGGAGATATTTCCAGAATTGCTTATAAATAACAATACGGGGGCATATACAGGAAAGTAATCTATAGAACTGTAAACTTAACCAGGACTCCTTGCGAAATGTTGTTTCACTACAACCAAAAAGTCACTCATATCACCAAAAAAACAATGTGA
>NW_011921086.1:0-3752 GCF_000151845.1 Pteropus vampyrus
TCCAGGACTGGAGCTGTCACTCTCCTTGCTTCTCAATTCGATATGAGAGCTCTGTCAGGAGCAGACACATCCATCCCAATACTCAGAAAGCGAGTCTCACTCGTCATGATTTCCCGTACAGTCAGTGAAAGATCAGCAAACAGAGTATCATGCGCATGATTACACCTATAGTACGTGAAAGAGTCACATGCAGCACAACATGTGTGAGTACTTCGTCCATATGACCTGATTCTACAAGGCGAAGGATGCCATTTTGGATTCCTCCTCCACAAGGATGGAAGGGCACCTGGGACGATGGAAGGGCGGTCCAAAGCATCGCTGGGCACACTGCCTGTGGGTGTCCCTGAAGTCTGCACATGGATAAAGACAGGAATTAGACCCATTTTCTGACCCAAGGAGCTCAATGGGACCCTGAGAGCATGTCAAACGTATGTACCCACTACCCGCAGTAGACTGAACAATGCCCACAAAGCCCCGGAGCCTGATAAGCCTGTGTATTTGCCGCAAGTGAGGAATTTCTCAAAAGTCTGCACTTTGGCCTCAAAATGGACGTGAACTGAGTGCTGAAAGTCAGAGGTACCATATATAAATATATATGCATATATATGCATATTTATATGCGCATATATAAATGGGAGATTTTTTAAGAAAAAAAGCTCTGTTGCTTTCAGCTCTTTAAGGAAAGCAGGCCATTCCAAGCACATCCGTCGTCAGGGAGAGTGGACACTGTGGGTCCGAGAGCCACTATGAGACAGTGTCCCAGCTCATCCAACAGCCCCGGGGTTCCATGCTGGGTCCTCTCTTCCTTCCTGTTTTTCAAATGTGACGTCAGAGCTCTGGACTGGATCAGACACCTCCCTGTCCTTCACCTCCCTGTCCTTCTCCAGGAACCATTTTGGCTTCCTCTTCTACAAGGTTAGACGGGAACATGGGACAATGGAATGGTCGCCCAAAGAATCGCTGGTCACACTGACTGTGGGTGGCCCTGAAGTCTACAGAAGGATACAGAGAGGAATTAGACACATTTTCTGTCCCAAGGAGCTCAATGGTTCCCTGAGAGCTTATCAAACGTATTGACCCACTACCCGCAGAGGACTGAACATTGCCCACAAAGCCCCAGGGCCTGACAAGGCTGTGTATTTGCCGAGAGTAAGAAATTTCTCAAAAGTCCCCACTTTTGGCTCAAAATGGACGTGAACTGAGGGCTTAATGCCAGAGCTACCATATATATATGCATATATATATATATATATATATATATATATATATATATATATATATATATATATATGCACATATATATATGGTGGATTTTAGGAAAAAAGGCTGTGTTGTTTCAGGTCTTTAGGGAAGTCAACCTGTTCCAAGCACATCCGTCTTCCCGGATTGGGGACACAGGGTTTCCCAGAGCCACAATGAGACAGTGTCCCAACTCATGATATATGCACCGGGGCTCATTCCTGGGGCCTCTCTTCCTTCCTGCTTTTTCAATTTGATATCATATCTCTGGAATGGAACAGACACGTCCCTGTCCTTCACCTTTCTGTCTGGGCTGCTCGACTTGGTTCCTGTATACTCATTCAAATTCAGAAAACTGAGTCTCATGCACATGATCACACAGCTAAGAAGAGACAGAGTCACATACAGCCCAACAAGGGTCTGAAGTTTGCCAAACTGACCTCTTTCTACCAGGCGAAGGATACCATTTTGGCTTCCTCTTCTACAAGGTTGGACGGGAACATGGGACGATGGAATGGTGGCCCAAAGCAGCGCTGGTAACACTGACTGTGGGTGGCCCTGAAGTCTACAGAAGGATACACAGTGGAAGTAGACCCATTTTCTGTCCCAAGGAGCTCAATGGGACCCTGAGAGCTTGTCAAACGTATGTACTCACTTCCAGCAGAGGACTGAACAAGGCCACAAAGCCCCAGGGCCTGAAAATCCTGTGTATGTGCCGCAAGTGAGCAATTTCTCAAAAGTCTGTACTTTGGGCTCAAAATGGACATGAACTCAGTGGTTAATGCCAGAACTACCATACGTATATGTGCATATATATGAATATATATGTGCATATATATGAATATATATGTTCATATATATGAATATATGTGCATATATGTGCATATATATAAATATATGTGCATATATATATCTATATATATATGCACATATATATATGGTGGATTTTTAGGAAAAAAGGCTGTGTTGCCCTCAGGTCTTTAGGGAAGGCAGGCCGTTGCAAGCACATCCACCTTCCCGGATTGTGGATTCAGGGGTTCCCATAGACACAATGAGACAGTGTCCCAGCTCATCAAAGAGGCATGGGGCTCCGTCCTGGGACCTCTCTTCCTTCCTGCTTCTTCAATTTGATATCAGAGCTCTGGACTGGAGCAGACACCTCCCTGTCCTTCACCTTTCTACCTGGGCTGCTCGTCATGGTTTCTGTACACGCATTCAAAATTCAGAAAAGTGATTCTCATACACGTGATCACACAGCTAATAAGTGACACAGTCACATACAGCCCAACAGGTGTCTGAAGTTTGCCAAACTGACCTCTTTCTACCAGGGGAAGGATGCCATTTTGGCTTCCTCGTCGACAAGTATGGAGGGGCACATGGGACGATGGAAGGGCGGCCCAAAGCATCGCTGGGAACACTGCCTGTGGGTGGCCCTGAAGTCTACAGGAGGATACAGAGAGGAATTAGACCCATTTTCTGTCCCAAGGTGCTCAATGGGACCCTGAGAGCATGTCAAACGTATTGACCCACTACCCGCAGAGGACTGAACAAGGCCACAAAGCCCCAGGGCCTGACAAGCCTGTATATGTTCCGCAAGTGAGCAATTTCTCAAAAGTCTGTACTTTGCGCTCAAAATGGACGTGAACTGAGTGGTTAATGCCAGAGCTACCATACATATATGTGCATATATATGAATATATATGCACATATATATATGGTGGAATTTTAGGAAAAAGGCTGTGTTGCCTTCAGGTCTTTAGGGAAGGTCGGCCACTTCAAGCACATCCGCCTTCCCGGATTGTGGACACAGGGGGTTCCAGGGCCACAAAGAGGCAGTGTCCCAGCTCACCCAAGAAGCCCCAGGGCTCCGTGCTTGGGCCTCTCTTCCTTCCTGCTTTTTCATGTGATATCAGAGCTCTGGACTGGAACAGACACCTCCGTCTCCTTCACCTTTCTGCCTGGGCTGCTCGTCATGTTTCCTGTACACTCATTCAAAATTCAGAAAACTGAGTCTCATACACGTGATCACACAGCTAATAAGTGACAGAGTCACATACAGCCCAACAGTTGTCTGAAGTTTGCTAAATGAACTCTTTCTACCAGGCGAAGGATGCCATTTTGGCTTCCATCTCGACAAGGATGGATGGGCACATGGGACGATGGAAGGGCGGCCATAGCATCGCTGGGCACACTGCCTGTGGGTGGCCCTGAAGTCTGCAGAAGGATACAGAGAGGAATTTGACCCATTTACTATCCCAGGGAGCTCAATGGGACCCTGAGAGCTCGTCAAATGTATGTACTCACTACCCGCAGAGTACTGAACATTGCACACAAAGCCCCAGGGCCTGAGAAGCCTGTGTATTTGCCGCAAGTGAGCAATTTCTCAAAAGTCTGCACTTTGGGTTCAAAATGGACGTGAACTGAGTGCTTAATGCCAGAGCTACCATATATATATATAAACATACATATATATTTATATATATGTATGTATATATATATATATATAGGCATAT
>NW_011921087.1:0-1738 GCF_000151845.1 Pteropus vampyrus
AGCGACATTTTTAACTACGCGCATGAGGCCTTCGCAGAGAAGCAGCGAGAGCCCAAGGAGCAGTTGTCACTCGTGCACGGTCCCAACCCCGTCTCCCCACAGGGCAGCATCCGCCTCAAACCCGGACTCGCGGCTCAGCGGAGAGGGGCCCGGTGCGCTCTTTCCCCCGTTGCGTGAGTTCTGGGCACACGCTTTACGCAGCTGCCCAGCGAGGCTGCCTTTCTCTGCCTGGGGGCGTCGAGAGGTCATTCCTAAGGGGACAGCCTCGGCCTTCCATCCCCGTGGGCGGGGTGGGCGGGTGGGGTCTCCACCTTAGGGTCACCGGCGACCGTCTGCGCACCTGCTCGGGGAGCCGCTGGAGGTGACAGGGTGACAGCACCCCAGGCGCCCCCTCAGAGGCCCGTGGACGCCGTGGGAAGGCGGCCGCGTTGCTGTAGAATCCGTCTGGTCGCTCGTCAGACCTCGTTTGTGACACCCGCCTTCGCATTTTTGTTCATGCTGATAAGTAAGAAGGACCTATTTCTGTCTGAATGGAAGGAATCGCTAAGAGGCTTTAAAATCTCCTCCAGAAAAGCCGAAAGCCTGTGCCTTGCCCCTCCCAGGGGCACCCGAAGCCGTGACTCTGGTCACTCCCAGGAAAAGAGCATGATGACAGCAGGTCCCCGAGACCGGCCTGGCAGACTCCGGCAGCCGCCCCGGAGCCCGGTGACCCCCAGCCTGGCCGAGAGCCCGCCCCTCCTGCCGAGCCGTCCAGCCTCTTCGCCGTCTCCCACCTGCAGCCACAGAAAACCAGCGTGAGGCGCAGCGTGTCCCGCTGACCCCTGACGGTGCCCCAGCGGCCGTTTCGCACGCGGCGTTGGTTTTTCTAAATGCCAAAGTCTTCCCAGAATTATAACTCGAGCGCCGGCCCCTGAAGAATCCACAGCACTGACCACACACAGACGTGAACGCTGACGTCGCTGGTCCCGCCTCTGCGGGGTTCACAGTCGTGGACGGGCGAGGCTCACGGTAAACGAGGGGGGAGGAAGGGAAGGGAGCCAGCTAAACGGACGCCCTGCCCCCCGTCAAAATGTCCTCACACCTGAGTCAGCCGTTCCCACCAGGGGCAGCTTTGCCCCCAGGGGACACTTGGCAATGACGACTGCCGTTTCAGGTTGTCAGAACCGTTGGCGGGCGTAGGGGGGGGCTGGTGGCATCCAATGGGTGGTGGCCAAAGACACCACAAACACCCCACCTGCACAGGGCGGCCCCCCAGAGCCACCGGCCCAGATGTCGGCGGCCGGGGCCGGCAAACCCTCTGAACGGAACCTGGAGAATGGCCGCCCCCGCCTCGCAGACAAATGCGGCTCATTCACACGTCTCTTGAGTGACCGTGTTCTGTTTAACGGCGGAGAATGTCTGCTCGAGCACACGCGGCACATGCAGCACACGCAGCACACGCGGCACACGCACGCACACACCAGCTCAGACATCGCTCACTTCCACGCCCTGCCCTGCGCCCCCCCGCACCACGTTTTGGCCGCGGACCTGTTGTGCGGGTGGCTCCTTCATCTGACCATCAGGTGGCCGCTCCACGTGGCCACGTGCAGTCCCAGCTCTCACCGGACAGCTCTTGGGGGAAGGTGCCAGGACAAGTGCTTCCACCGTGGTATCTAATGCCTCACCTGAAAGGAGGAAGGCAGAGGATAAACAGGGTCCGTCTCCGCACAGGCGCACCTGGCTCACGCCTCACACGGGG
>NW_011921088.1:0-1825 GCF_000151845.1 Pteropus vampyrus
TGCGGAACGAGTACTCACGGAGAAGTTGTTCTTGTGCTGCCCTCGGCCGCGGCTCCACACGAAGAGCAGCAGGAAGCAGAAGAGGACGACGCCCAGGAAGGTGATACAGCCCATGGCCGTGGACACGAGGATGGTGGTGAGGTCCAGCGGGAAGCGCGCGGCCGCCAGCGTCTCGTTGCGGCCCTCGCCCGGGGTCCGGTTGGCGGCCGGCTCGGGCTGCACGGTCAGCGTGGCGAAGTACGTGTCGTTGCCGCCCGCGTTGCTGGCCACGCACGTGTAGGTGCCGCTGTCGTGTGGCCGCGCGTCGCGGATCTCCAGCGTGCCCCCCGGCAGCAAGCGCGCGCGGCCCGCGCTGGTCGCCGTCACCGCTCGGTGCCGGGGCGTCACCCAGGCCACGGTGGGCGCCGGCTCGCCCTCCGCGCGGCACTGGAAGCGCACGTCCTCGCCCGCGGCCGCCGTGACCTGCTGCAGCCGGCGCTCGCGGATCTTGGGCTGGCGACACACGAAGTACTCGAACAGCGCGGAATCCGGCAGGTCGCGCAGCGCGTCCCCGCGCACCTCGGCCGGGGTGGCGCAGGCCGGCAGCCGCCCGTCGAAGTTGAGGGTCTTGCGGCGCTGCACGATCCACAGCAGGCGACAGTCGCAGGCCAGCGGGTTCCCGTCCACGCGCAGCGTCTCGAGCGTGTTGACCGAGTGGAAGGTGCTCTCCTCCAGTGTGGACAGCAGGTTGTTGGACAGGTTGAGCAGGCGGATCTGTCGCAGCCCCAGGAAGGCCTGCGGCTCCACCACGGCCAGCAGCGCCCCGGCCAGGTGCAGCTCGCGCAGGCGGACCAGGTCGCGGAAGGACCCGCGCGGCACCGTGCTGATGGGATTGTGCGACAGGTTGAGGCAGGTGAGGTGGGCCTGGTGCCGCAGCGCGGCGGCCGGCACGGCGGTGATGTTGGTGTGCGTGACGGACAGCGAGGTCAGGTTGAGGCCCAGCAGGCTGCCCGCCGCCACCTCCTCCAGCAGCGGCCAGTTGTCGATCTCCAGGTGCAGCAGGCCTGAGAGCCGGCGGAAGTTCTGGTCCTCCAGGGCGGCGATGGCCAGGTGTCGCAGCCGCAGGGAGCCCAGGCCCCGCAGGTGGCCCAGCGACTCGCCCGACAGCGCCGTGAGGTTGCAGCGCTCCAGGGTCAGCTCCTCGAGCGCCAGCAGCCCGGCGAAGGCGCGACGCGAGATGAACACCAGGTCGTTGTCGCCCACCTCCAGCCGGCGGAGGCTGTGCAGGTCCTGGAAGGTGTAGTCCAGGAGGATGACCAGCTTGTTCTCGCTCAGGTCCAGCAGCGTGAGGTTGTCCAGGCGCGTGAAGACCCCGGGCGGGATGAGCTTGAGCAGGTTGCCGCGCAGGCGCAGGACGCGCAGGCGCGGCAGGTCGGAGAAGGCGCCGGGCTCCACGTGCGCGATCACGTTCTCGCTCAGGTCCAGCTCCTTCAGCAGCGGCAGGGCGGCCAGGTCGTCGGGGTTCTGTTAGCGGATGCTGTTGCGGCTGAGTTCCAGCATGCGCGTCTCTGTGGGGATGCCGTCAGGCACCGCGGTCAGCCGGCGCCGGGGACAAGCCACCGTGCGCTTCTGCGCGGTGCACTTGCAGTGCACCGGTCTTCTCCCCTGTGGGGTGCGGGGTCTCGTGCAGGAATCATGAGCTTCAGGCTCAGGACGCACAGCCAGCATGTCATGGTGTGAGCCTGGGCCTAGGGCCGCGCCTCCATCTTCGTGGGCATCTGGGGTGCGGGGGGCAGCATTAGCCCTTGTGTCCCGATGTCCCGCCCTTCTTATTGCCCCCGGAGGG
>NW_011921089.1:0-3740 GCF_000151845.1 Pteropus vampyrus
TCAACATCCGAGTCCTCTAATGGTCCTTAGAGCTGTGTCCTTGTTCTCCTCTTCTTAAAAATGTTCACTAACTTCTCTCACATCAATCCAGTAAGGGACCTTATAATGTTTTTTAGTCTTTTTTTTTGTTTGTTTCTCTCTGATTTTGTTTCTTTTTTTGTTCGTTTCTCTCTGATTCTATCAATATTCTAATATGAAGGATCACAAAAAGTCATCTTTTCAAAGGAAGTAATGACAGGAATTGCAAAACATACCACCCATAGGGAAACCTTTTTCTTACAACAAACAATAATGCTTATGGTATGTTTTCAAGCACCATGGAAAGCAGAATGGAGGAAGGTAAATGGGGACCAATAATATTCACGAAGGGGGGTTTGAGTAAGGCTGAGGCATTGAGAAGGAAGGTGGGGCCCAGGAAAATCAGCAGCTGGGCCCAATTCTTCCATTGCTCTTAAAAATGGAAGCTTGAATTGTCCCGACCTGCAGGACCTAGTTATTGCGTAGAACCCGAGGAGGACCGTACCTTGAAGAAAACATGGGCGGGAGAAAAGAATGGAGGCAAGACAGTGTTCTGATCAAGCCTCAAAATTTTATTGTCGAGCGGTTATATTTATACACTCAAGTGGAGAGGGCAGGGGCGGGACTGATCAGGGAAGAGAGTATTTGTTACAAGCTCATTGGCGTCCACCAGATGAGGTGACTTCTACTTGGCTAGTCAGAAACAGGTGGGCTGTGCCAGCAGTTGCAGGCTTAAGGCTCCCGACATCTCCTCCCTTTCTTTTTTAGAAAGGTAGGCTTTGACCGAGAGAGGGAACAGAGGCCCGACTCCTCCCGTGAGCTTTTAATGAACCCACCAGCTATGGCTCTTGGTATCTTTTGGGGAGGAGAGGCAGAGCCGGTTTGTGTAATATTAATATGATACCAACCTCTATGCAAGTCAGGCATGTTCTCAGGAAGGACTAGAGAAGGCACAGAAGGGCCCTTCCTTGCGGTGCTTTGCCCGTCACTCTGCTCGGTGCCCATACCTCTAGACCCTCTTCCAAGGGTGAGGTAGGCATGTCTCTAGTTTCATGCCGCCCCATGTGCGGGGGGGAGCTAGGCCTTAAAGAAGTCGATGCAGGCGCAGGGGTATATTAGAGGGGCTAAGATTTCTAGGGTGCCGGGGATCTTGTTCCACGTCGTCATCATCCTGAGTTGTCAAGTGGTGGTAGTGGACGGCAACAGCTGGTTTAACTAGTTGATCAACCTGTGCTTTAATAAAAGCAGTTAGTTTTTGCACTGCCCAGGGGCCAATCGACAGTAAAAGGAGGAACCCTGCTAGAGGTCCGAGAATAGTAGGAAGTAGGGTGGACAGCCAGGGGGTTTTAGAGGCCCAACTTTTATACCAGGCCTCTTCTTTTTCTCTTTGTTTTTGCCGGGTCTCCAGATTTTTCTTTATTTTTTCAATACTGTTTTGGACTAACCCAGTTTTATCTTTGTAAAAGCAACATTCTTCTTTAAGGGCAGCGCACAGACCGCCTTCTTTAAGAAATAGAAGGTCAAGACCACGGCGATTTTGAAGAACTACCTCAGAAAGTGAAACAACAGATTCTTTAAGGTTATCAAGGCCTTCTTGCAGATTTTGAATGTCTTTATCTATGGCCAAGCTAAGGGTATGGAATTGTTGATTTGTAGTAATTATAGAGGCAATGCCGGTCCCTGCTCCGGTGGCCCCCAACCCCAAGAGGACTGCCAGAGTGATGGCAGTTACAGGTTCCCTTTTGACACGCGGGGCACTATGATAAAAGGGAATCAAATCTTCAGGAGGATGTTTTGAGACCTTAGGTAGCAGCACAACTAGGACACAATATTCATGATTTTCTACCAATAACTGGGGAACAATAGACGGGGTTATTCCAAAAGAGCAAGCAAAATACGTTCCTTGGGGAGCAACAAGAAAATGGTGTTGTGTTAGAGGCGTATGGGAGGTATTGCAAATAGGCAATAATTCAGGGGGAAGAAGCAATGAGGTACTATGAATGCAGAGGCCAATTCCTGATAACTGGGCCAATGTGAGCCCGGGAGAGGACTCAGAAAAAGGAGAGTCCACCCAGCGTGTCTGCCGTGAATCATTGGTATAGGTCATGTCTGGCGAGACAGTTGCAATGCCTTCATAAAGAGGGGGAACAGGGGAAAAACACATCCAGCAATCCTCATAGGTCGAGGTGTTAAGGGACTGTGCAGTGGCATTAGCTAGAGCCTTTAGGGCCTCACCTGTGGAAAGCCTAACAGGGGGCAAACGGGCTTGATAGGCAGTGCTTTGGGGAGGGAGAGGAGTATTCTCCCGGAGGGGTGTTTGGGGGCTTTGCGGCCGAGACAGGGCTTTATTTGGGCCTAAAACAATTTTTGGTTCAGTATTAGGTGAGGAGCAAATTAGCTTCACCTTGAATGTGAACCCTGGATCTGTTCCACTTACATAGGCTCTCAGGCCCCATTCATATCCCCTTGTCCATCCCACAAGGGGTGCTCTTTTTCCTTTATTGGTAAAGGAAATAAGAAGGGGAGTACACCACCCTTGGGTTCTATGAGTATTTTTGCATTCAGGGGTAGCGGTCACATTAGGCTGGGAATTATGCCAGCCCTTTTTAACTGTAATATAATCCCATGTGGAGACAGGGTGCCAGTAGGCGTCACCAGTGGTTTCACATCCCCAAGAAGCACAATAGAAAGAATCTCTAAATCCACATTGGTAATTAAGGGTCCGGCTTCTGTGCCCACCTGGGCAAACATAGAAATCAGGTTCTCTGAGGGTGGATCTCCCTCGGGCCGATCCACACCCTCCCCTCCAGCGACCAGCTTGGCTACCCTCGGGGAGCCGGGAGAGGGGGAGGAAAATGTCCGAAAGTCCCCAGGCTGGTGCGGCTCCGGCAGCTAGGCCGCATAGGTCTGGAGTGAGTGTAGGCCATGGGGTGGTACTTGCCAAAGTTGAGGTAGTATAAGCAATGTCACCCGCTTCATTGACGACAGTCCAAGTAAAGTTGAATATTCTATGAGCGATGCAGGAGGGCAGCAGAAACATGAGCAGAAGGAACATCATTCTGAAATTAAGCAGAGAAAGCTTCTCAGGGGCCACCCTGGGTAGGGTTAAATGGCTTAATTAGCCTGTGGGGTAACCAGTGTGTTTTTTGTGTGGCTGAAGCATTATATTTATATTATTTATATTTATATTATATTATTATTTAATATTATTTATAATATTATATTATTTATAATATTATTTAATATTATTTATATTATATTATTTATAATATTATTTAATATTATTTATAATATTATATTATTTATCCATAATATTATTTATTATCATCTATAGTACCATTATATTATTTATAATATTATTTATTATCCAGTCAATATTTTAATCATTCCACTATTACTCAACATTATTTATTATCATCTATAATATTGTTATATTATTTACAAGACTATCCATCACCATTTATAATATTATTACATCATTCATATTCATATTATATTATGTTGGGAATAGCAACAGGGGGAAGGCAGCCCAGGCTGTAAGGGCCCCATGATTTGTATTGTTTTATTAACTTTTCTTAGGTCCTGTAAAAGCCTTCAGGTACCATTCTTGAGATTACTGGAAAAAGAGGGCCCCAAACGGCCAGCCCCTAATTGTTCCTGCACTAAACGGAGGGCGGACGTGAAATCTTATAAGAGGGGAGGGGCCACTGATCGACCCAGAC
>NW_011921090.1:0-3738 GCF_000151845.1 Pteropus vampyrus
AGCTTCTCCTTGGACTTTCTTTCTCGAGCTACGAGGAGGGCCCGGCAGCAGCTCAGTTCATACTTACCCACCACCCTCATCAGTACACTCTCGCCCCCATCAGCCCTCACTCGAGCTCCCTCGCCCTTCATAAGCAGCAACACCTAGGACTGACAGTCACTCTATGTCCTTACAGATTTCCCCAAGGGTCTTTGGGAGGAGTCTCCCAGTGAGCGGGCAGATAAGGTGGCATCCCTCACCAAATTAAGCTCTCTCTCTTTCTCCTGCGAGATACATGGAGCTTTATTACTTTATTACTTTATCAGTAAAATTAAGATATGAAAAAGTGAGCACGTACTTTCCGGATGATACAGACATTTACTTTGTGGCGAGAGCATCGAGTAGTGGTCTAGTTCTAACAGAAAAGTGACCCTAAAGTCCTTCAAAAATGACAGCAGCAGTTAGAAACTGTATCAAGGGAGCTTTCTGTATCTTAGCAGTTTTTCCTTTTTGGAAGAGAAGTTGGTAATTGCCAACCCAACATGGCATTGAGAAGCAGTTTCTCCAGTGAGATTTCATAACTTTTGGCCTGAGTAGTAGTATCCTGTGTTTGCTGCTGGGTTCTGTTGATATTTTCTATCATTTCAGGTCATTCCACTTGCCCATGAAAACAGTACCTATTCTGCAATCCTTCATTTGCTGAGGGAAAATCTAGAAACCGAGAAAGTGTGGTATTCTTTCAGGCTTCAGTTTGGAGAGCCACTTTGATTCCAGCTTCCTGCTGGCAATGAGAGTGAGGGACGTGGTGATAGAAACTGATTTTCTGGGTAATGGACTATGGCCGTGATCTCCAGTTCCAGTGAGGTGGTGTAGGTTTGTGTGCATAGATGTGAGTGTGTGGACATGTGAATCCATGCTGTGTGATCCCAAGTGTGTGTGTTTGTGTGACTTCTTTTTGTTCGAGTGTTTCCCTTGATTGATTTTACTGTAAAGACCAGAGTTGCTGGTTCCAACTTTCTAACATACATGCCCCTCACCATCTCATCATGAATGGATTGATACGTAAGTGTATATATTAATCATCTTGTAGAGTTTGAATGTGCACATTCATTATTGCCAAGTATATTCCCCAATCAACATGGAAACAAATCTCATCAGCACCCAGGACGATGTTCACTGGCTTCTTAATGGATAAACATGCTTTAGAATCTCTGTTAACATGCCATAAAAATTTTATTTAGTACAGAACATAATCTCTCAGTAGTTCTCATGGCATTTAGAATGGTCATAATGTGCCACAGCTGTCACTTCCTTCATTCCCAATGTGTTTCCATTAAAGGAAGTCCTCCAAATGCCTCCTTCCCCCTTGGCTGAGTGCTGGGCAGGGCTCTTCCCTATTGCAGTTGGCCCCAGGTATAGCCCCATGCCACACCCAGTTCTGGAGGAATCTGAGTCAGGAGGAGCCTCCAGGGATATTTGGGGTCAATTCCTTGTGAATTTCTCCATAGAAGTCTAGTATTTATCTTCAGACACTCTTGCTGAAAATACACAGTGTCATTCTCATGTGGAAAATCTGCCTCCATCACTCATCTGTTCTGAGGACGTTGTATGCTATGTGAGAAACACTGTGTCCACAGAGAAGAGAATCAACAGTTCTTCCTCACAACTGAATCCTGGGGATGGAGGCCTCAAGGTCACCTTCGAAGGTCTGAAGAGCCTTCTGTGTCCTGCACGCCCACCTCCACGCTCTCTCCTCCATGTTTCTGTGGCTTCCCAGTGATTCTAGCACCTGTGTTTGTATTGCACCTTTTTGTTGACACCTGTGATGGCCATGACCTGGAGGCCTCAGCCAGGGCCTCCGAGGAGACAGAGCTTCCGCAGTGTCAGGGACCTTTAGCAAGGACCGAGGACAGGAGCCTCCCTGCTGCTGCTCTCCCGGGGCATTGCCCTTAGTAGGACTTTAGTTTTGTATTGAATAGATCTAGTGCTAGTTCTAGGTATATGTATATTTAATATAGAAGTTTTTTAAATATTAAATAACATTTATCACTTGCTAGTTGCGTTAAAAGTGTTTTTTCTATATAATCAAACAGATATAGGAAAATACCTTCAGTTGGAACTGAATGCATTACTGTGAGACAGTCACTCTAGTGACCATACCAGGATCACTCCCTATTTCATACAACGTTCATTGAACCTTTACAAATGTAGTCCTTACCAGCCATCCTGTGTCAGCGTCCTTCTGCAGATATTTTTTTTTTTTAAGTTTCTTTATTCCATTGATCGTGGGACACTATCACGCAAGATCTGCTTGATGACTTGGATGTCAGGGTCTTTTAGTCCTGAAAGTCAACTTAGCTGGTATTAAATTCTTGATTCTCCATTTCTTCCATTGAGTATTTAAATATGTTACTCTATTTCTTTTCCAACACAGTATTTCTTTCAATGAAAGTTGATAAAATTGTAATGTTTTTACTTATAAGTCATTTGCTCTGTGATTCTTGATGCTTAAACGATTTTTCCTATCTTACAAGAACAGTATTTTGCTAGCTTATCACTTGCTGTTAGTCATTCCAAGTGGATGCTCAGTGTTCTCTTCAATAAACGATTTCAAAGTATTGTCTCTTTCTAGAAAAAACGAATTCTAATTGTTAATACTTGCTTTGAATCATTGCTTTGGTTTTTGTTTTTCAGGCACTCAAATTGTTAGATATCAGATATCTTTTCATTGATTCTCTTCAACTTTAGATCGTTGTAACCAACGCTTTTGTACCCTCTTCCTGAATTTCTTTTGCAATAGTGATCCCATTTTTTAAATATTATATGGCATGGTTGTCACTGTGTTTCTTATTGTTTCTCTTTTATTTCGGCAGGGATTTTTAAATTTTGTTTTTCTTCTTTCCTGAGGTCTGTCTTTTCATTTCTGAATTATTCTATATCTGATCTATAATATACCTCATACTTTGTGTCACTTAAAAAAAAAAAGACTTTCGCATAATTTTTGAAAAATTGCACAGTACATAAAACATCAAGATGGTTGTGGGGTGTGTGTGTGTGTGTGTGTGTGTGTGTGTGTGTGTGTGTATGTGTGATATGCGTTGACTCGCTCCAATGCCTGGCGACTCTGTGAATGAGTGCTGTTCATAGTGTCTTGTACTCAACACTCCTGCCCAGCTTTTGTAGACTCGTGTGAGTGGCTCCTTTGATGGGGTCAACTCATCTCATACTTGAGCTTCCTCTTTTTCTTCTGCCATCTATTTTTTCCCAATATTATTGTTTTTTCCAAGAAACCCTGACTTCCCATGACGTTTCTGAAGCAGGACTACTTCAGCTTTGTCATTTTGGCCTCCGTCGCTGCTTCAAGTTCCATTATATATTTTACATGTTTCAATAGATTTATTCTTAGATATTTTATTCTCTTTGTTGCAATTGCAAAAGGAATTATATTTTTACACTTCTTTTTCTGATACTTCATTATTAGAGTGTCAGTGCGCTTTGTATTTTTAAACATTGATTTTGTAACCAGAAACTTTCCTGTGTTTGCTTATTGTTTCTAGTAGTGTTCTTGTGGAATCTTTAGGGTTTTCTATATAGAGAATCATGTCATCTGCAAATAGTGACAGTTGGACTTCGTCGTTTCTTACTTAGATGCATGTTATATCTTTTTCCTGTCTGATTGCACTCGCTAGGACCTCCAATGTTATATTGAAGAACCACGATGATAGTGGACAACCTTGCCTTCTTCTGATCTTCGGGTGA
>NW_011921091.1:0-2008 GCF_000151845.1 Pteropus vampyrus
CCATCATCATCATCATCATCACCGTCATCATCACCGTCATCATCACCCGTCATCATCATCACCCGTCATCATCATTCACCCGTCATCATCACCCGTCATTCATTCACCCGTCATTCATTCACCCGTTCATTCATTCACCCATTCATTCATTCACCTGTTCATTCATTCACTCGTTCATTCAGGTAACAGCCTGGAGTAGCTTCTGTGTCACCAGCAATGCACTGGGAGTGAAGGGGACGAGCTCTGCTCTCGAAGACACGTGACATCATCTCTGTCTTCAGGAAGCGTCCAGAAGACACGAGACCCTAGAATGAGCGTGGGGCGGGGGGCGCCCAGCACTGCGGCCGTCAGGTGACCGCAGAGGGACGCTGTCCGGAAGAGGGCCGATTTCCAAGCTCTCCAAGCACGCTGAGCGCCCTCCTGGTCATCTGCTCAGAGACGAGTGTCCCTCAGTGGAGGCAGAGGGGACCCGACGGTTCTTTGCTCTGGTTTGAGGGGCACCAAAGGTCCCCTCGTCTCTGCGGCCCATGCTCCCGGGTCGGGGTGCTCCCTCAGGGCTGCCTTCACGGCCCCCAACAGGAGCCTCACGTGGCCCTTCGCCGGCTTCCACGGGACAGAAGGCCGGGGGGTCCAGACGTCGCGGCCTGGAAGGAAATGCGTCTCGCTGCGAAAGCTGAGCTGGGACCACCCAGCTGGAGAGGAAGGGGACTCGATTTCAGAGCCACCCATGTCCCAGTGCCCAGCAGACGGTCCATCCCCACAGCTCGTGTCGGTGAAAAGACTTCCATCAGCTAGGAGATCAAAGGAGTGATCCCAGCTCGAAGACGTCGACCTTCCTTTGTCGTTGGTGGGCTCGTCAAGCGTCCTTCCCCAGCCTCTGACCGCCCGCTGCCCCCACCCCTGCCAAGCGCACTGCCACCCCACGGGGGAGCTGCGTGGCCTGGGACTCCGAATTCGAATGACGTGGGGCTTATGCGGCCACATGCCATTTCCCCCGTCAGTCAGTTTCTTCCCGTTAGTGAGAGGGACCGCGGTTCGGCCGCTCCTGTGGCTGGATGGCGGGTCACCGCCCTGCCCCGTGCCGCCGAGGAGCCCCTTTGATTCTGCAGGTGAACAGCTCGGCTTGTTCCCCCAGCAGATGTCGGCTGAGGCTCCTTCCGTGGGATCACAGTTCTCTTTGTAACCAGAGAAAGCTGGTTACAAAGGGGATGAAGCCGGGGCGGCAGCCGCAAGACGAGTTTCTGAGCTCTGCGTCCCCCGAACCAGTCTTCCCGTTCGGCGTGTTTACCGGCCCCGGCATCAGCTCTGGGGCCGCTGCGGATACCTCGGCTTGCGACCATAGGTGCCACCGAGCCACACAGTACGTTCTCATGCACGGTCATCTGACCAACTGAGGGGTCTGGACCCCTGGGTGATCCTTGGGTCAAGGTGGCCCCAAAGGCCAAGAGACCCTGATAGGACTCTAAGGAATATAGAGCATCCATCTTTGGACCCTTGAAAGCTAAGTGTGCGCGGACCCCCCTTAAACACGCTAAAGACGTGTTTGATGCAACACTATTTTTTCCAGTATCAATGACTGGGAAACCATTAGAGCTTCTGTCCCCACCCGCTGCCCAAAGACCCACCCCGGCTCCGGACCCGGTGGTTCAGTGACACGCTCGGGAGGCAGGGACGGTGTGGTCTGAGGGTGACCAGCCCCACTTAGCGCGAGCCATGCTGGCCAGATACGCGGTCGGCTCTCGGCCGCTCTTTTCCACGACGTAATCGAGCAAAGGCTCCGGTTTCCACAGCCGCGCGTCTCATCTCCGCATTGCGTCGGGCTGTCCCGCAGATGCGTCGAAGAGCTGCGAGCAGGAACGCCCAGGGGGGTGAGAGAGAACTGTGGGGGGCCGGGGACGGAGGCCGGGCCGGCCCTGCGCGACGAGAGTGTCCCCCAAAGGTCCATATTTGCCTTTAAACACTGACGAGGGCAGTGCACTCGCTGCACGATGGATCCGCCCCCCACTTC
>NW_011921092.1:0-1188 GCF_000151845.1 Pteropus vampyrus
GGGGGTGGGGGGGAATGGGAAGGAGGCTGGGTCGTCAGCACCCTTCTCAGTCCGCTCTTCCGGAAGGGCTCACACTTGTCACTATGACCCGCAGGGAGGGCTGGTCACCATCATGACCAGCTCCCGCCGCTCTAGCGGCCCCTACTCCAGCTTCTCTGCCACAAGGGTATCTGCCTCCACCCTCAGCCGACTGCCCCCTGGCACATGGGTGCCACATCCACCTGGGACTGAGGACTTGCGGGGCTGTTTTTCATCCTCTGTGCTCGGGCATGAGGATTGGTGGGGGTGCTGTACCCTGGCCAGCATCCAGGCCCGCCCTGCGGGGTGGGGGAGGGGTGAAGGTCGCAGGAAGCAGACTTTGTCAACAGCCTGTGGCCCCTGACCCACCCTGGGCCGTGACCTTCCAGCACTGGCTCTGCTGCACGGACACCTGGCAGCTCTTGCACTTCAGGGGCTGGGAGGCCTCCACCCCACCCATTCGGATCTTGGGGCCAAGCTATGGTACCTACGCCGTCTTTCTTGGCCATGGGCAACCCACCCACCCTAGGGGCCCCTCCCCCAGCTCCAGATCTGGGAGTCCCTGCGCCATCCCCAGTGGGACACTGGCCAAGTGGTGAGCACCCAGGAGTGGTGCTGCGGCCAGCATGGGCAGGGCACGTGGCAGCCTAGAGGTGGTGGGAGCGGGCAGGCTGGGTGAGCCCATGGCGGAGAGGGGCTGGGAAAGAGGGGGCCGGCCGGCCCTAGGAGAGCCCCGCCTCTGTCCACGTGAGTCGGGGCCAGATCTCCAGTCCTGGGCCGACATCTATGTGGGCACAGTCCAGAGCCTGAGAGGGAGCTCAGTCACCCAGTCCCTGAGGAGAGAAGGGCCCGTCCCTGGCCAGTGACCCCCCCACCCCCGCCAGCTCAGTGCAGGGAGGGGAAGAGGTGGGGAAGAGGGGGCCCCAGCCCCTGTGCAACATTGTGGCTTCGGTCCCCTGCTCGTTCAACAAACATGTGTTCCTGGGATTGACAGGCTGCTCCCCGCCCCCCCATCGTCCCTCGCAGTGGGAGGGGCCCTGGGCATGATGCTCTGTCTTTCCTTGCAGACGGCTGAGCTCACTTACTCCTCTGTGTTTTACAAGGGGGGAAACTGAGGCTATGAGTATGTTAAATTACTTGCCTTTGGCCCCAGGACCAGAACTGGTCCCT
>NW_011921093.1:0-3727 GCF_000151845.1 Pteropus vampyrus
TGCTAAGTCATATAAGTTCTTTATCAATTTTGTATATTAGCTGCTTATCAGATGTATCATTGGTGAATATCTTCTGTCAAAGGATTGTCTTTTCCTATCATTGTTGGTTACCTTTGTTGTGCAAAACCTTTTTAGTTTGATGTAGTCTCATTTGTTTTTCTTTTTGCTTTCGTACTGGAAGAGATATATGAGAAAAATTATTACTAAAAGCAATGTCAGAGAGTTAACTGTTTATGTTTTCTTCTTGGAATTTTATGGTTTCAGGTCTTATATTTAAGTATTTAATTCATTTTGATGAATTTAAGTATTTAATTCATTCTTCTATATGGAGTAAAAAGATGTCCAGTTCCATTTATTCCCATGTATCTATCCAGCTTTTGCAACACCATTCATTGAATAGACTGTCTTAACTTCCCTGTGTATGCTTGTCTCTTTTGTCATAGATTAAATAACCATGTAGGTGTGGGTTTATTTCTGGGCTGTCTACTATGTTCCATGGATATAGTGTAATTTTTTTTATGTCGGTACCATGTTAGTTTGATTACTGTATTTTGTCATGTGTTTTGAAACTAGGAATTTTGGAGCCTGCATCTTTGTCATTCTCAAGATAATTTTGGCTACTGGAGTCCTTCGTGGTTCTGAACATATCTTATAATGTTTTCTTACTATATAATGACATTGAGATTTTGACAGGGGCTGCATTTAATTTGAAGATCACTTTAAGTTTTATAGTAATTTCATCAATATGAACATGAACACAATATGTCACTCCAATTATTTGCATCTTTTAAATTTTTCTCGCAATATTTTATAGCTTTCAGTGTATAGGCTTTTACACTTTTAGAGGCCTTTCCCACTTCTTTACCAGGCTCTAGTCTGAAGTCATAGGTGAGAATGGAGGACAGTGAACTGTCCTACCCCCTTTGATTCTGTCTAGCACAAGTGTGCCAGCCATGCTCTTCACTTTTGCTTACAGGTGGGCCCCTGCTGGGAATCCTCTAGTATCTGGTGTTGATCTTACTTTTGAGTCATCCCAGAGCTGCAAGAAGCACCTGGTACATGCACATGAGTTCCCCACAAGTGAATGATCAGAGCAGGCCCACAACATTCTCTTCAAGAACCAGCAGGGGAGGGGAGAGTGCACCTTCCACATCTTTGAATTCTACAGTTGTGCTATCCAGTGTGGAGCCAGTGGCCAGATGCTGGTGTTTTCAGTTAACTCAATGAACTAAAATAATATAAAACATCTAATTGCTCGTTCCCATTTTTACATAACAGTTGGAACTTTGCGTCGTTAAGTTTGGAGGTGAGAGCAATCAAGGGCAGTTAGAAATAAAAAGGTAAAAAGTGACTCCTTCAGAGTCTCTCTGATTTGAAGGTTGGCAACTGTGGTGAATGTCTGTGGAAGGGCTCTGACCCCACAGAGCCCAGGGAAGGTCTATGAATTGCAGGGAACATCAGGGTGATGCCTATGACTCTCCATAGGCTCTGGTAAATTAGAAGGAATGGGTGAACCTCTCTTTCTAATAACTTTGTTGCTCATGTTTCTGTTTCTAAAGATTGGGTGTAGGAGAGCTTCTCTAACTCTAGCAGTGAGGATGAAGACTCTATACAGGTTAAGTAGTAACACACAGGTCAGATCCCATAGGAGAGGGGCCTGAGAACAGTTAGTGGCACCTTCTGTTTGGAAAACTGACATGAAATTAGACCAAAAAAAAAAAAAGAAAATGGGAATAGAAGTCTGATATGTTCTTTTCCTTTTTGAATGATGTCACAGGAAGAGGAATTGTTTCCGTAGGTTTGAGAATACCATGTTTGTCATCCTCTTTCATTGCTTTGCTATTTAAAAATTATCTTTCCCACAAGTCTAGCTCTTTCCTCTCATTGCCTCAACAAAATCTCAGTGGGGGCACTGATCAGTTAGCACTCCTCAGAATCGTATGCAGGAGATTGTGGTTTCATTTTCATTATTGACCTGTGATGGATGCACTCTAGTGGGACACAAATACTCGTTCATAGTAACTTAAATTGGGGACAAAGGTCTTTTACTGCATGCCAGGTAGAGAGTGATAAGTAAACTCTCTCTCTTTAATGTAAAGCAGGGGTCCCCAACTTCCCAGCCACAGACTGGTACTGATCTGTAGCCTGTTAGGAATTGGGCCACACAGCAGGAGGTGAGTGGCAGGAGAGGGAGTGAAGTTTCATCTGTTTTTGCAGCCACTCTCCAGCATTAGTATCACTGCCTCAGCTCTACCTCAGATCATCAGGCATTAGATTCTCATAGGAGCACCAGTCCCTGGCACCAAAAACGTTGGGGACCACTGATGGAAGGACTTGTAGCAGCACCTTCATGCTTCTGTGCTCATGGTTACTCCTCATTTAAAGGGCACCCCCAGAGCTGCATGAGGGAAAAAAAAAAACAATTCTTCTTGCATTACACTAAGGCTCCAGTATCCTTGAGCTCATCTCAGCCTCCACTCATCACCCATGTTTGAGGTGCTGAATGTGCTTCCATGTGAGAGAGGCCGGTGTCCAGCTGCCTCTCTGGGCCCCCCATGGCCAGAAGGATTCTAGAGGACACACTTGCTCCCGCAGCATTACTGACCTGCTCTTCTGGGACTGACCAGGCCCCAAAGAGACTCTCTGACCAGCAAGGCCAGGGGGTCACTAGATGAGGAGTGTAGAGATGAGGACAATGATGGGTCCTGGGGTTGGGCTACATGATCCCAGGAGCAGCAGGATGCTAGGCTTTCACCTTGACTCTAACTCTTCCATTATTTTTCCTAGGCCACCCCACATTGTTGGTGCACTTTTCCACTCGAAGACCATACCGCAGATAATGAAGCCTTTGACATAGGGAGCATAAGAGTGCATGTAATTGACTTCTTCTTTCCTCTCTTTTCCATGTTCTCTCTTTCTTAAGCCTGTGTTTGTGAGTCTTCCCCAGCCCCTCTTTATCAAAAGCTCTGGTCTCATTCCAGCACTTGAGGTCCAGGGACTGTCACTATGATATCTTCCTCCAGCCCTACATTCTGCAGTGGGAGAGGGGCCCTGTGAAGTCTGTTCTGTCCTGGGCACCCCCCACACAGGGGTTTTCCTTTAGTAGGTGGCTCTGGACATGCAGAATTGTTCTCTCCAGTTTTAAACAAATCTTTTTCAAGCTGCTCCAGAAGAAAGTAGAGAAAACCATTCAAGAAAAAGGAGATATAGAACTTTGAACTTGTGTTGCAGGAATGAAAAGGGTAAGGCAAACATGTGTGTCTATTCTCCATTGCTTCCTAACTTACTTGTTGGCATTTCAGAGAGTCCCCCCAAAATAACTGAGGTTTCTACTCTTTCCTGTGATCCCAAAAGTGGAGACGAGAGGGTGATAAAACTCCGGACTGACCAGTGAAGGACACCCTGATCACGTTTTCCAAGGGAAGGTACCTATTCCGTAGCAGCCCCGAGGTCACCAGGCTGTGTCCTGTAGCAGTGGCTTACATCACAACAAGAGGGCTCTAGATGCCTGTGGAGCCACCATATTCATGACTTAAGGAAGTGCTGGTCACTGTGTTTTCTGTGAAGTGAGCCCCTGGAGTGGTTTGACATCTCACTCTGTAGGATCCAGCCCTGCCATCCCAACCTGCAAAAATCAACAGAGAGCATCCCCAGGTATTCACTAGGTGTGATGAGACATTATAGGAGGTCCTGAGCTCTCCCATTGCAGACCTCTTGGGGGAAGTGA
>NW_011921094.1:0-3724 GCF_000151845.1 Pteropus vampyrus
TCAAGATCCTTGTCACGGGAGTAACGAAGCACAGTATGGAAAGCTCGTAGCACTTCTGTTTTCCTCATGCTTTGCGTGCTCTTCGGCATCTGCGCTTCCTTGCAACACATGGAAGCCGGAACCCGCTTCGTACGAAATCGCACCGAGGAGAGTGCCCGTTTTCGGGAATCGCTTTCACACTCTGCAGGTGTCGGAAGAGTCCAAGCTTGCTTGGCACACGGATGATATTAAGGCGCTCCTGACCACGACACTGCCGGCAGATCAGATTCTGGGAATATTACCTGGCCCGTTTGATTCGTTTGCAGTACCCCTAGAAAACTGAAGCTTGAAGTGGGGAAGTGGCTCACGGAAAAGTCATTGCGAGATGCCTTTTGCCTCAGAGGGCTCTCCCTACCAAAAGTGATCGAACACTTTTGATTCAGGGCATTACGGCCGCCACGGTGTGTCCGTGCCTCTTCAGAATCGCCCTGGGGAGACGGATACCGTTTCCCCATGCATTCCACAGCACATTTCCCGTTCAGTTCAGAAACCGCGTTGCCGAGGACAAAGTTTCCAAGCACCTCCTCACTTGAAAGATGGAGTATTTTCTACTGTCACGCTCCCCGAAGATAGGGACTTTGACCCTCGGCCAAGGAACAATATTTAGGGTACGCGGTAAGCACCGCGCCAGAAACTGTCAGAAAGCCGTCAGTGCATCGGTATCTTTTCCGATAGTACGATGCCGTGGCCAGGACTATGGCTCGCCAAAGAGTATTTCCCTGGGGTTTTTCAGGCTGAAAAGAGTCGCCTCGTAGACACAGATACGGTCCTGTCAGGCTTGCTTTGCCATGCGTCTCCCAGAAAGAAGTGTGCGGCACAGAACTCGCTGAAGTCAAACCTGAATCTGAAGAGGACAGGGAAGAAGAGGAAAACCTCGCTCTTCACGGCGAGACTGAAGCCAGGATATTCGCAGCACATCTTCGCGGTAGCCTTGAAACGTTGAATGGAAAGTCCACGGACGATAGACAGGTATCCAATGTGGCTCCCTCGACTTGCGCTGGATACTTTCTCCAGCTTGGATCCTGTTTCTGCATCCTCTTGATGACAACCGATGCAGCACTGCATTGAATCACGCTAGCATCTTCTTTCTCACAGCGCTTAGAGTTCACGTCCACTTTGACTCCTTCTGTCAACACGTTGCAGCCAGAAGCAGAATCGGACGTATTGGCAGCATGAAAGGAGCCAATGGTCTAGACTGGCATCTGCGCTCTGTGAATCTGGGAGGAGTCCAAGAATGCATCACAGACTGCAGATCTCAAACCCTCTCCTTACCACAGGAGTGCTGCAACTCAGATCATGTAAGAATTCCTTGGCCCATGAGAAGTTGTTGGAGCCTCACTGGGAAACGGCAGCTCGGAGCACGAAATCGGCCCATGAAAAGCCTTTGCGAGCGGTAATTTGCTTCAGAGTGCTCTGTCTTCCCGATCAGACTGATTAGAATCCCAGCAGTCAGGCCCCAGCAGTGTGTGAGGGTCTCTTCGGGAACTGCTTAGAGAGTCGGGTTCGATTGGTCTATGTATTCCACAACTTCTCTCCTGTTGACTTCAGGAACTGCATTGCTGCGGACACAGACGAAAGGCTCCCGCTCGGCAGACAAACCTCACCTCGTATTCGGCTTTCAGACTGCAGGCAAGACACGGCGGCTCTCCATTATGTTCGGCAGAGACACAGTGACTCAGAGTCCTGGGAAAGTACCACAATGACAAACGGCAGAAAAACTGCCACTGCAGCAGTACGTTTTCATGTAGTGTAATCGCATGCGCTGTTCAAGAGCACGGATCTCCAAACACTGCTTTTCTGCAGGCTTTGTACTGAAACACAGTCACATCGTCAAGAGAGCCGGCGTCGTGCGGGCTGGCGTTCAGCTTTTCTCTTGTAAAGAACACTGGGCCACGCTGTGAACAATGGATTCATGGATTCCACGAATCCAGCTCTGAAATATGCCACCTTTCTCTACATGGCGATAATGGCGCCGTAGGCCTCAGTGCGTCCAAGATCAGTAGCAAAGAAACGCAGGCTGGACTTCCTACTTCCAATGGGGAAGTATGCGAGAAGCTGTACATTGGCCTTGGTGCGAGTTTTGCTTTACTACTGTTTCTAGATCCTTGTCACGGGAGTAACGAAGCACAGTATGGAAAGCTCGTAGCACGCTGTTTTCCTCATGCTTTGCGTGCTCTTCGGCATCTGCGCTTCCTTGCAACACATGGAAGCCGGAACCCGCTTCGTACGAAATCGCACCGAGGAGAGTGCCCGTTTTCGGGAATCGCTTTCACACTCTGCAGGTGTTGGAAGAGTCCAAGCTTGCCTGGCCCACGGCTGACATTAAGTCGCTCCTGACCACGACACTGCCGGCAGATCAGATTCTGGAAATATTACCTGGCCCGTTTGATGCGTTTGCAGTACCCCTAGAAAACTGAAGCTTGAAGTGGGGAAGTGGCTCACGGAAAAGTCATTGCGAGATGCCTTTTGCCTCAGAGGGCTCTCCCTACCAAAAGTTTTCGAACACTTTTGATTCAGGGCATTACGGCCGCCACGGTGTGTCCGTGCCTCTTCAGAATGGCCCGGGGGAGACGGATACCGTTTCCCCATGCATTCCACAGCACATTTCCCGTTCAGTTCAGAAACCCCGTTGCTGAGGACACAGTTTCCAAGCACCTCCTCACTTGAAAGATGGAGTATTTTCTACTGTCACGCTCCCAGAAGATAGGGACTTTGACCCTCGGCCAAGGAACAATATTTAGGGTACGCGGTAAGCACCGCGCCAGAAACTCTCAGAAAGCCGTCAGTGCATCAGTATCTTTTCCGATAGTACCATGCCGTGGCCAGGACTATGGCTCGCCAAAGAGTATTTCCCTGGGGTTTTTCAGGCTGAAAAGAGCCGCCTCGTAGACACAGATACGGTCCTGTCAGGCTTGCTTTGCCATGCGTCTCCCAGAAAGAATTGTGCGACACAGAACTCGCTGAAGTCAAACCTGAATCTGAAGAGGACAGGGAAGAAGAGGAAAACCTCGCTCTTCACGGCGAGACTGAAGCCAGGATATTCGCAGCACATCTTCGCAGTAGCCTTGAAACGTTGAATGGAAAGTCCACGGACGATAGACAGGTATCCAATGCGGCTCCCTCGACTTGCGCTGGATACTTTCTCCAGCTTGGATCCAGTTTTTGCATCCTCTTGATGACAACCGATGCAGCACTGCATTGAATCACGCTAGCATCTTCTTTCTCACAGCGCTTAGAGTTCTCGTCCACTTTGACTCCTTCCGTCAACACGTTGCAGCCAGAAGCAGAATCGGACGTATTGGCAGCATGAAAGGAGCCAATGGTCTAGACTGGCATATGCGCTCTGTGAATCTGAGAGGAGTCCAAGAATGCATCACACAATGCAGATCTAAACACTCTCCTTACCACAGGAGTGCTGCAACTCAGATCATCTAAGAATTCCTTGGCCCATGAGAAGCTGTTGGAGCCGCACTGGGAAACGGCAGCTCGGAGCACGAAAGCCGCCCATGAAAAGCCTTTGCGAGCGGTAATTTGCTTCAGAGTGCTCTGTCTTCCCGATCAGACCGATTAGAATCCCAGCAGTCAGGCCCCAGCAGTGTGTGAGGGTCTCTTCGGGAACTGCTTAGGGAGTAAGGGTTCGATTGGTCTATGTATTCCTCAACTTCTCTCCTGTGACTTCAGGTGA
>NW_011921095.1:0-1423 GCF_000151845.1 Pteropus vampyrus
ATTTCCCCTTTTTTCTTTCCTTCAGTCAGGTAATTTGTATTCTTTTATGTGAAGAGCGACCAAAATATAAGCATAAAACATTCTGAAATGCTGAGACTTTTCTGATCTCAAATAAGAATAACAAGAAATAATGTCAAGACTATCCATATTTTTAAAAATCCGGAGAAAATGTCAATAATCTCTATTATCTACTAAATTAAGTTTTGCTACATCAGTGGCAACAATAATGAAACAAAAGTCATGTTTCTTTCACGCAGAAACTTGTGGAATGATCCACACCTAATACATACACAAGGTATCTCACAGTGGGCCTCTGAAGAGATAATGGCAAATAATAATTGTTATGCCTATGTTGATCTATTGTAGCACAAATACCTTTCACGAAATGAATTTGTATCATCGTAAATGCCAAGAAAAACATTAGATTATGTACTAGATTATATATCTAATATGTTATTGTCCGGATGAATTCTCTGAATGCTATTTATAAATGCCATGTACGTGGATGCCTACAGTCTTTGCTGAAAAAGAATGTCTCAAGAACAAAAGAGCAAGTTGCAAAATGGGAGTGAAGGTGTACAATTTTTCAAAAAGGAAAACACTTCAAAATCTCTCAATAAAAGAGGTTGCTCCTAAGGCACTACGTATTGGAAATCCAAAGAATAAATGTCACTTCAAAACAAAAAATAAAATTCAAGTGGGAGGATTCTATCCTATCCTCTGACACACATCACTGATTTTTTCCAAAAAAGATCCTGCTGACCACTAGAAAGTGCTATTTTTATTTTTTTCTAAAAGGTTCTTATTTGCACTGAATACTAGACGTGGTAAGCAAGATAATGGTTTATGTGAAAAAGAATTAAATATATATGCAATTTTAAATAGGTAAAATATGTATTATACTAAAAATATTAACACCATTATATTTTCAAAAGAAAATAGTTTGAACTTTCCATCAAGGTTGGGTAACTGCAATATGAATTTAAAATGAAAAAAAATTAATTTAACAAAATAATAATTATGAAAACTAAATGTTTAATGTGAACATATTTAAAAAGCTTTATGTTACTTGCATCGAAAGAAAATCAACACTTTCGTTAGTCGTCTTTTTTTTTTCTTTTTTTTTAGAGATATATATTTACATACATTTTTATTTGATGACTAGGATAGAATGTTAATATAATGGACTTCTTTTTGTTTCTATAAATGCTATCAGAGATCGTTTTAGGCTGAGGAGACATTTAATGTTTTCAATTTATTTCAATCTAGTCTGTCAGCTCACTACTATCCTTGTGACTTGGATTTTAACATCCATCTACTTACAATAAGTGATGAAAATTTCTGTGGACAGCTGCCAGACAGCTAAAGTTCACCAATCTGAAAATCAGAATCATGCTAACACCGTAGTAAAGAAAAGTGATTA
>NW_011921096.1:0-1430 GCF_000151845.1 Pteropus vampyrus
GAATGACTTTAAATAGTGGGTTTATTGACCCATTTTATGTCATTTTTCTTGAGTCATCTATTCAAATGTATTGCGTATTATAGCACCATTCCAAAAAAATCCCTTCTCATTGCATGTACTCTGTCAAACACCTATTGCTGAATTCTGTAACTGTATGGGAATATAAAATGTGTGAAACTAAAAGCTAAAGTCAAATAAGGAGATCTTTCAAGAAGTTCAAAGTTAAACAAAGGAGTAAATACAAAATATGTTGAGAAAAAAAGTAAAATGGCCAGAGAAATTTAAAGGCTACTGAACGTCGAACAAATACAAAAATAACTCTCCAAAAAACTAAAGGTTTAATATGTAGCTACTGAAACAATTTAAAAGAAAAGTTTATTATAACACAATCTCAATATTAAGAAAAAAAAATATCACCTTGATTACTTCAAATACCTTTCTTTTTAGTGATTATAGACCTTGAATGTGTACTGTTGATTGATTGATGGTCTAAAGTTTAGGTTTAGAAACCAGGGGTTGAGTGAAATGACAACAAACAAACAAAAACATGGAGCAGGAGAATCTTGCTTTGGCTTTGCTTTTTGCTTACAAATTTAATTTCTAAAACAAGTGAGAATTCTTGTTCAGAAAGCCTATAAAAAGTTTTTGTTATAAGGATTCCTATTTTAAAGCATGGTGCTGAGAATAGCATTTTTTCGGTACTCAATAATTGGGAGTAATTTTTTTCAATATTATATAGCATTATTGCTGTAGGTAGTGGAACTGACCAAATATGAATTTTATTGCAAATAGACCTTGGTTTTAATGTAATTGATGCAAAAAACAACTTTTAATAAATGTATAAAACAAGAGGCGTTGATTTTGCATTTCTGTGTTTTACAGGAACAGCTGTAGTGATTTCATGCTTCTCATATAAATTTAACTATGTGCTATAATTAAGTTTTTATTTTATTTTAAATTTACACAATATAGGAGAATTTGTCATTTATATTATCATAGTAATCTTCCTTTTCTGAGAAATTTACTCATTTCTCAGCGCTTGGAGTATGTAAAAATTAGATATGTGAATGATACCTTAGTGAGAGGAATTAGAATGAAATTGCATAATTTTGGAAATGAAATACTCAGTAATGAATAGGAAAAAACTGTGAAATCATCTTGGGATGTATAATTGGAATAAAAAATGAAGGAGAAATAATAGGCATAAATGTCAAAGATAAGTGAAACTCGAAAATAATATGCTTTTTTTCACTTGAAAGAGCTAAAAAACAAATTAACAGGGAATAGATATTTGAATTTTTTTCACTCAGATTAAAGCTATTTTATGTTTTAAAAGAATTAATTTTTCCCTTTAATCTTAGATTTTTCTCAGCATCAGTAAACAGAGAGAAATCATATTTCTGATCAAACATGTCTGACAATACATTCTT
>NW_011921097.1:0-1961 GCF_000151845.1 Pteropus vampyrus
TGGAGCGGTAGGAAGAAAACGGAATGAGGTCTGGGGATGACAATTAGAGGCGATGTCGAGGTGGTGGGTCGAGAGCAGATGGCGGGTGACAGCGGGTGAAGAGGCAGCGGCGGGTGTCCGTGGGAGAGGGACAGAGCAGTCTGGGCGGAGCAGGTGGCAGAGGCAGCTGCGGAGGGAGCCGGGTCCTTCTAGGCCTCCGCCACAGCGGTGGCGACCGGAGTGGATGCTGGTCCACGTCCAGAGGATGCGCCCTGGCGGCGCGGGAAGACCGCGAGGGGGGCGGAAACTAGGACGGGGGTGGCCCGGGCCGCGAAATCCATGCAGAGGACCGACGGCGGGTCCTGCTGCCGCGCGCCCCGCCGGGCGCACCACCCGCCCTTCTGGTCTGGGGACGCGGCGCAAGCCCCACGGTCCTTGCGGCCGTATCCTGGCGAGGAAGGACGGTGCCCGGAGCCGGCCGGGAGCTGGGCAGCGGCGGCCGCGGCGGCTGCACCCTGGATGAGGTGGGCGCACTGCGGCGCGGGGCTGCAAGAGGCGCTGCGCGCCGAGAGTGGGGACCGCGGCGGCCGCTGGAGACCCGGGCGCCTGGGAGGGGATGGTGTCCAGTGACATTCGCTTGGAGAAGGTTGGAGGGCCCTGGGGTGGGGTTGAAGGGGGTGATGGGTATGTGGACGGGAGGACAGAGGAGAGACGCGGAATCGTCTAGAAATAAAGGTGTGGCACTGGATCGAACTGGACTAAAGCTTGGGAAACCCAGTTTCTCGCCCAGAGTTTTCGCTTAACCTGCTTTGTTGGCGGAGATGAGGTCCGAGGTCGCGCGTGTTGGGTCCAGTCAAGAGAGATGAGCACATGATTGAGAAGGCGACGCCCGGGTGGAAGCCTTAGGGACAGTGAAAACATAAAGGGAGGTGTGCGTGGGCGTGCAGTTGAGCGTGCGCACGGTCTTCTCCCACACGCTCTTAAAAAAAATTATCTCAGCTGCGGACAGCAGGGTAGGCGGTGGTGATGGTTCTTTATTCCTAGGCTGGAGCCCTGCCTGTTGGCTGGACGAGGCCGTGCGGGACAAGCTCCGTCTAAACCCAGTCCCTTCTGGGGCTCTGGCTTGGAAGACCAGACATATCAGCCCCAAATTTTCTACACGTAGCAACAGCAGGATGAAAATCTGCCATACGCGATTTATTTAGTTAGTTTTTGAGAAGAGACAGATTGTGCTGCCTTTTTTTTTAAATAAACATTTCCTTGTCATTGCATCTTTGGCATATTCTTTTATGGGAGGCTAGTTCTGATAAATCCAAGTGCAAGGTGACAGGGGCTGCAGTCTCTAAGCGGCCGTTAGCTAACAGATCTGAGAAAAGTTACCGCCTTTCCCCAGGCCTGTTTCCTACGCACAACACCAAGATCTGGCTCTTTTGAGAAGTAATTACAGATCTGATATTAATGGGACCTGTATTCTGTGCAGGACTGTACTTTATTTGTGAACTAGGAAAGCAGTTTATTCACAAACACTTAATTGTATTTATTCATCACATGGTCCACTGTTAATTTGAGAAAACAGTTGGGCATTCAGTTAACGGTGCTTAAAGGAATCTCATTTTTATTAAGAAACCCATAATAAATTACTGCTTTTAAGAAAGAATGAAGCAAGAAATATTTATGATTTGATTTTTTTATAAAGTAGAATTTCAGCCCAAACATAATTACTTTTATAAACATATGTGTCTATGGGGTGTTGAATATTTTTTTACAGACTACTTTGGAATTTTTTAAAAGCATGAAACTAAAAAGCTTAGTCTGATATATATTTATAATTTAAAGCCTTCTTAACTACTTTATATATACTGGGTAAGCTCTTTTTATTAAAAAAAAAAACAACACGTTACCATTGCCAAATTTTAAATGGATCATGATTCCTTTTCATAGAAGTGTGATTTACTTACTGTCTTTGGTAACAAAAAGTTTGT
>NW_011921098.1:0-3698 GCF_000151845.1 Pteropus vampyrus
TCAGCCTGGGTTCAATGGCATTTAGAAGCTTCATCTCCCTGGTAAAGTCCTGCAGACCCCTCGGGGCCTCAGTGCCCTGTTCTGAGCTGTGGAGATGTTAAGATGGCCCACTTATTAGTATCATGCGATTGATGCTGGAGAGCTTGACAAAGCGAGAGTCCAAAGTGGAACCCGGACCCCAGAGCTCTGGTGACCAGGTTCTTGTCTTAGGCCACAAGAAGGAATTCAGGGACGCAACAAACAGTGAGCTGGAAAGTACAAGTTTTATTAAAGCAAAAGTACACGCTAAAGATAAAAGTGCCAGCGGATCTAAGAGAACTCTGCCCCAGCTGTCTGAATTATGAGTTTTTGTTTTCTTAGGGAAGGCTATCCAGCCTGCTTTCATGTCTTGGCTTATTTCCTATGCCACCTGGAGGGGAGAAGGTGGCCGAAGGCCCACTATCTTGTCTCCCGGCCTTGGCTTGATTCTCATGCTGGGTCTCATGCTTGAGATCAAAACAGAGAGAGGGCCGAGTAAGGGACTGAGGAAAAATTCCAGAGCTGCATCCTGGATGAAAGGGAGTCTTCCCTAGGCTAACTATCCTGCCTCATAAATCCCCCCTGAGAGAGTTTTGATTCCATAATCATAGGGGGTACTGAGAGACTCTAGGTTAGGCTTCTGTAGCTACTTCCGTCTGAAACAGGGCAGTATGGCCCTGAGACCCTGATGGGGTGAAATGAGTGAAAAAATATTGAGACTTTTATTAATTAAAAGTTCATACATTCCATTAAAGCTTACTCTTTGTGCTCTAACATTCTGTGAGTTTTGACAGGATTATTTTATCACATATCACAGTGTATCACACACACACCAGTGTTCATAACGGCATTATTCACGATAGCCAGACGGTAGAAAGAACCCCGAAGTCCATCAAGTGATGAGTGGATCACATGTGATGTGTACACCTAGTGGAATACTATTCTGTCATAAAAGTAATCAGATTTTAAAATAGTCAACAACATAGATGGACTCTGAAAAAATAATGGGCCTAGTTACATCAGGCCTGCACGGGAAGACAATAATTTATGATTCCACTTATATGAGGGTTCTGGAAAAGCCCAATTCCTAGAGACGGAAAAGTAGAGATCACAAGGGCTGGAAAGAGGGTCAAGACAGAGTGATTTATTCCCGGAAATGTTTTGGGTCGAGACAGCAGTGATGGGTCCACAACACTGTGAATGTAATCAACGCTACAGACCGATATAGTCACAAATGTTTAAAAGCAGCACAAATATGATGTAAAGTTCATCGCAGTAAAAGTAAAATATCTAATTGTAGATGATGAGGATGATGCAGGACAGGGCGCATTCCCTGAGTGGCGGGAAGCTCAGCCCTGCATTGAGAGAGAAAAGGGTTCTTTGCTGAGCACAAGAAAGAATTCAAACTCCTGCCACAGTTAGAGTCAAAAGGAAAGTTTATTAGAGCAGAGAAAAAGCCAAGACAAGAAAAAAGCCCTGAGTGGGGGAGGGATCTGGTTTATGTATCATTCTTAGTTTCTGTGAATTACAGCTTAAAGATTTTACTTACCCATTTTTCTTTGATGTGGACAAACAGTGAGAAAGGATTGAGTATGTAGCATGGAAAGACTGAGCATGTAATGTGAAAGGCCTGCTGGCGGTTCCCAGCCTTTCATCCATAAGTTCCTCGTAATTTTAGCCTTGGGAATGCATGGTTTTATTTTGTGTAGGGCACCACTTAAAGACTCTGTTTTTCCTTCTTGGTGTGGAGAAATGGTTTGTTAGCAATCCCAGCAGAAGTCTTCCTTTGTGCAGGTTTCCTCGTGATCGAGCTGTAGGGAAGATCAGCATATTGCAGTCTCTGACTATAGCCTGATTTAACATTTTAGTTCTCTTGTCTCCCTGCTAAATTAAAGACCCTAACAGCATATATGAATGCTTAGATGCTGAAATGGCCTTGTAACATTCGAAGAAGTAGGAATTTGGCCAGGCTCCAAAATGGGCAGGAGGAATCAGAACACTCGTTGAAATAGCATACATTTTAGATGATTCCAAATGGATTACGTTCCCATTAGCTAGACCACTAAAGGCTCTAGTTCTCTTTCTTTTCTGCTCCTCTCCTTGTTCTTTCTTTCTCTAGCAAGGAGGAGGGCCCAGCAGCCGCTCAGTTCATACTTATCCACCACCTTCATCAGTATACTTTCACTCCCTAGTCCTTCATATGCAGCAGCACCAATGACAGACAGTCACTCTGTGTCCTCAAAGATCCCCCGGAGGGCCTGTGGGAGGAGCCTTCCAGTGAGAGAACAGATGAGATGACATCCATCACAAGGTAAGCTCGCCCTCCTTTCCTTATGATAGAAATGGGGCTTTATTACTATTCAGTATAATTAAGCTGAGAAAATGTTTCAGGTTTTGGCAGAAAGAGAAAGAAAGAAAGAAAGAGAAAGAAAAGAAAATGTGAGCACGTACATTCCAGATGATAGAGACAACTTACTACAAGGGGAGACTGAGTGTGGGTCTAGTAGTAACCGAAATCCAATTCGAAAGGGCCTTCAAAATTAACAGTATTGGTAACAAACTCCAGGAGGGAGCTTTTTCCTCTTAGCAGTTTTTTTCCTCCTTGGAAGAGAAGTTTGTGATTGCCAACCTAAAATGTACTTGAGAGGTAGTTTCTCCAGCGAGAGTTTGTGGCCTTTGGCCTGAGCTGGTTTGCTCTGTTCTTGGGGGCCCTCGACTCTACCACTTTTTCCCATCTGGTTTTCTAATGTCATTAGCAAAGCAAAGACCTGTGCAAACAGGACCGGGCAGGAAGTGACCCTCATAGTATGTTCTGTCATTTTAGGTGTTTACATTTGACCAAGAAGACAGTATGTATTCTAGCATTCCTAATTTGGTGAAGAAAAATCTAGAAACTGAGAAAGGTGGAGGCTTTCTTGCTAGCTTTGGTGTGGAGAGCCATCCTGACTCTACCTTTCTACTGGCAATGAGAATTGGGTTGTGGTGCTAGAAACTGATTTTCTAGGTAAAAGACTGTGGCCGTGTCTTTCAGTTCCAGTGAGGTGGTGTAGGTTTGTGTGCATGAGTGTGAGTGTCTGTACATGTGAATCTTTGTGATATGAGTGTGTCTGTGTGAATTTTGAGTTTTGAGTGTTTTCCTTGATTTATGTTACTGTAAGACCACAGTTGCTGATGTCAGCTATCACATAAACATTCCCCTCACCATTTCATCATGAACGGATAGGTATCTAAGTGTATGTATTAATCACCTTGCAAAATTTCAATGTGTGCATTTACTGTATGCCAGGTATATACCTCAATTAAACTGAACACAAATCCCGTCACCACCCAGGTCAATGTTGTCTGGCTTCTTAATGGATAAACCGTGTTTTAGAATCTCTGTCACTGTGCCACAAAAAAACTCTCTTTAGTACAGTATATAACCCCTCAGTAGGTCTTACGGCATTTTGAATGGTCATGTTGTGGCCACTTCCTTCATTTACACTGCCTCTGTTAATGAGAGGCTTCTGAATGACTTCTCCTCCCATCCTTCTTAGCTAATTGCTGGGCAGGGCTCCTCACTTTTGCTGGTGGCCCCCAATGTAGCCGCATGCCACATGCAGTTCTGGAGGCATCTGAGCCAGGACGAGCCTCTAGGAATATTTGGGAGCAATTCACTGAGATTTTCTGCAAAGAGATTG
>NW_011921099.1:0-1119 GCF_000151845.1 Pteropus vampyrus
TAACTGAAGAAGGACACTATTGCCAGCCAGCAAAGAGCTAAAGCCCTCCTTCCAACCTGGGAGGAACTGTATCATAACGTGTGATTGAGCATGGAAATAATCCTATCTCAGTTGAGTCTTGATAGAATTGCAGCCCTAGTATAAACCTTCTTTGCAGCTTTGTGAAAGACTCTGAGCCAGAGAAGAGAACAAAATCACATGTGGATTCCCAATATAGAAACTGTGAAATAATAAATGTTGTTTTAAATCACTGTTTTGGGGAAATTTGTTATGTAACAATAAAATATCACTATACAATTATATATATATATATATATATATATATATATATATATATATATATATAAAATTATGCACCTAATTATATATATAATTTTTTTTGTTATTTTAATCTCTACTGATTGCCTGTTTTTAATCCTTCCATAACTACTAATCTGTGATTTTTTTTTTCTTTTTTCCTCAGGCAACTTCAGAGGTGTTTCTAGTCTAGTTCTTTCTTTTTCTTTTTTAGCATTTTGAAAATATGAGATTTCAGATTTATCTATCTATATGTTATTTATAATATCACTTACTAATTTATTATATTTACTAAAAGATTAAGGCATAAAACAAATTTCTACTTCTCGGGAATTGTAAGATTGATTTTCACAAAGTTCACAGCTTATTTTTCTGTTTATCCCATGAACATATATCCAAAAGTTATATCCTTTAATACTTGAAAGAACAGTTCTAATTATATCTAACCAAACTGAGTTTCTTTAATTTTATTAGTCTATAACCTCACCATCTACCAGATATTTCTTATTGTTAAAAAAAATAAATTACACTTCTTGCCATAATTTCATTCATACCAAATTTTCCTTGCATCTCCAATACATTTTTCTTTCTGTATTTAGTTATTGTAGAGTTTGATGCTGTTAGTATATTTAACTTTTATCATTACCTAATGTAATTCTTTGTCTTATTTGTAATGTTAATCATAAATTTCATCTGTTTAATATTTATTTTGCCTATTCTTAACTTTTATATTAGTTACCTCAGCAAACATAGCTTAAACAACAGAAATTTATCTCACCATTCATGACTTCTGAGAAGTCAGATCGAAATGCTGACTGATTC
>NW_011921100.1:0-1506 GCF_000151845.1 Pteropus vampyrus
AGAAATTAACCAAGTGGGACTATATTTAAAAATTCTAATGGCATTTTTCATAGAAATATAAAAAATTCTTAAAATTAGTATGAACCTCAAAAGACCACAAACAGCTAAATCAATCTCAAGAAAGAACAAAGCTAGAGGCATCACACTTCCTAATTTCAAACTATAGTCATGTGTCACTAAATGATGAGGATATTTTCTGAGAAATGTGCCATTAGGCGATTTCATCATTCTGTGAACATCACAGAGAGCGCTCATACACACCTGGATGATACAGCCTACTACACACCTAGGCTGTACGATGTAGCCTATGGCTCTCAGGCTACAAGCCTGTACAGCATGTTACTGCACTGCATATTGTAGGCACTATTGTAACACAACGGTAAGTATTTGTATATCTAAACACATCTAAACATAGAAAAGGGATAGTAAAGATATGGTATAAAAGAAAAAATGGTCCACCCGTATAGGACACTTACCATGAATGGCACTTGCAGGACTGGAAGCTGCTCTGGGTGAGTCAGTGAGTGAGTGGTGTGAATGTGAAGGCCTAAGACATGACTGTACACTATTGTAGACTTTATGCACACTGTACACTCTGGTTAAATCTATAAAACAACACAATATTAAATCAAGCACAAGAGAAAATGATGCAATCGGGAGATGCAGTAAACACAAGATGGATGAGACTGCCACCAGCGTAACATGGCACAGTGTTTTACAGCAGACTTTGTTTTTTAGGATTAGAAAGCTTACACTCTAAAATAATGATAAAAAGTATAGTATAATGTTTGAAAAGATGCTCAACATCAATAGCTATTAGGGAAATGCAAATCAAAACCACAATGAGATACCATCTCACACCTGTTAGAATAGAGTTGGAGAGGATGTGGGGATAAGGAACCCTCCTCACTGCTGCTGGGACTGCAAATGGTACAGACATTGTGGAAAACTGTATGGAGGTTCATCAAAAAACTAAGACTTGATCTGTTATATGATCCAGCAATCCCTCCTCTGGGTATTTACTTCAAAGACTTGAAAACTCATATCCGAAAAGATATTTGCCCACCGATGTTCATAGCAGCATTATTCACAGTGGCCAGGACATGGAAGCAACCAAAGTGTCCTACGATAGATGATTGGCTAAAGAAGCTGTGGTACATGTATACAATGGAGTATGACTCAGCCATAAGAAGAGATGAAATACTGCCATTTATGACAACATGGATGGACCTCGAGATAATCATACTAAGTGAAATAAGCCAGACAGAAAACGTAGAAAATCACATGATATCACTTCTATGTGGAATATAAACCTAAAAGCAACAAATGAACAGGACAAACAGAGACTCATGATCATGGACAATAAACTAGTGGTTACTAGAGGGAAGGAAGGAGGGGGGAAAAAGGAGGTAGATAGGGTAAAAGGGGTCATATACGTGGTGACAGAAAGAAATCTAACTATGGGAGGTGCACACACAGTGTAAACATATATATCTATGCCTTATG
>NW_011921101.1:0-1669 GCF_000151845.1 Pteropus vampyrus
CTCAACAAATATTAATAATAAGTCTTTCTTAAAAGTGTTAATAAATTATTATGTTTCAAGACCCATAAAAATTGCCCCTATAGTATTTTAAAATATTACAAATTAACAAAAATTATAGTCATATATTACATTTTCATCTGTAGGAAGAACAAATCTGATTCTCTAAATATACAACTTTTGAAAATATAGTAAGATAATTTTCACATTTTCAGACAATCATTGCTTATTACTCTCATTTCCTCAGCCTGGCCACCTCCATGTATGTTCCTTATTGAAAATTTAATTTAAGCAATTAAACCAAAACATATTTTACATCTTCCTTTATTTTTCTAACTGATTTTCATTTCATGGCTGTCATTGTGACATGACCAAATTGAACCGTGAATAATTGAGCATTTTGCATTATAATAATGACAATAATATTGGCTAATCATCACATAATCATTTGATTTGTTCAATGCAATCTAGCTACTATGATGAGAAAAATAATTCATAAACTCAGTTAATTACTATTTTCCCCAGCAATCTAGAAAACCTACTAGAGCTCATAATTTTTTAAAATTACTATATTAAATATCATGTATTTTAAATAAAGTTTTAGGTAATCTTATTTAAAATCTAAATTGCTAAAGATTTCTTTTAGAAATTACTCAAATAGTCATATAGTAAGGATTTACTGGGAAACTTCAGGGGAATAGATGTTCATAAGAGCCTTGGGTCAAAATTCTGATTCTGCCATTCATTTATCTGATAACTTGAGGTAAATCTTGTCAAGACCATGAGTCACAACCATGAAATTAAGGGTTGACTATGCTCTCCAAGGTACATTTCCATTTCACATTTTATCAATTAAAGTCTGAAAAAGGAATTGATGTATCTGAAGAAATGCTTAAACCATTAGAGTGCTTTTTCTACCCAGTATAATTGCTTTTTACCTTGCTAATTCTTTCCCAGCCTCTTCCTATCTCCTCTATCACTTCCAAATGAGATGGGTGTGCCTTCTGTGTGCCGTACTTCCTTCCATTACAGAAATTATTGGCTTTGATTAATTGTGTTTATTTATATATTGTCTTGAAGACAAGACTGTGTCTTATTCATATTGTATCTCCAACATCTAGCATAATGTTCAGCATTAATAAAGGCACAATAAATGTGCCGAATAAATGAAATATTAAAACGTGTATTTGTAAAAGCAGTTTTTACAGTTCTACTTTAGAGTAAGTATCAAGTGCAATCCAGGTAAATTGTAATTTTGCACCAAACACAAAGGAAAATTTGAATGTTACTGTTATACAGCAAAATAAAACTAGTAAATGTTATTACTTTATTATGTTTCTCTTCACCTTTTTTTTGTTGTTGTTTTTATTGAATGTGTGTGAAAAAAGATGATAAATGGCCAGAACTTTTGTTAGGTTTGATTAAGTAGATATTTTCTTAAGATATTTTAAATGAAAACATATTTATTATTAAAAATTACTTGAAGTTACTTTCAATTAGGAGATTTAAATGCATACATGCAAAATTTATATATTCAACTTGAAGGATAAACTGTGTTTGAAGTACATAGCAACAAAATTACTTGTTTAATTGTTCTTGCCTTCTGATATAATTTAGATGACTAGATACATAGAAATAATAGATGCAAATAATGATATCTGTCTTTGTAGTA
>NW_011921102.1:0-2631 GCF_000151845.1 Pteropus vampyrus
GGGACACAAAGATAGCTTCAACAAATATAAGAGAGTGAAATCACACTCACCATAGTCTCTGATCATAATGCTTTGAAACTAGAGATCGACTGCATAAAGAAATCAGGAAGAACCACAAAAACATGCTACTGAAGAATAACTGGGTCAGAGAATATATAAAAAGAGAGATCAAGAGATACATAGAAACAAATGATAATGATAGTACAACATATCAAAACTTTTGGGACATGGCAAAAGTGGTCATAAGAGGAAAGTTCATATTACAGGACTACCTCCATAAACAATGCAAGCCTAAATAAACAACCTAAACTTCAACTTAAAAAAAAAAAACTAGAAAAGGAAGAACAAATGAAACCTAGGTCTGCAGAAGGGAAGAAATAATCAAAATTAGAGCAGAAATAAATGAAATTGAAAACAAACAAAAGAGAATAGAGAAAATAAATATAACGAAGAGCTGGTTCTTAGAGAAGGTTAATAAAATTGACAAACCCCTGGCTAGATTCACTAAAGATAACAGAGAAATGACACAAATAAGCAAAATCAGGGATGAAAGAAGGGAAATTATGGCAGACACCACAAAATACAAAGGATTGTACAAGAATACTATGAAAAAGTATATAACACCAGATTTATGGTTAGTACTTAGAAAAATACAGCCCTCCTACACTGAATCAAGAAGAACTGGAAAATCTAAATAGATCGATCAGCAGTATGGAAATGGAAACAATCATCAAAAACCTACCAAAAAGTAAAAGTTCAGGAGCAGATGGCTTCACCAGTGAAATCTACCAAACATTCAAAGATTTAATACCTATTCTCTTCAAACTCTTCCAAAAAATCAAAGAGGAGGCAATATTTCCCAATTCATTTTATGAGGCCAATATTACTCTGATACCAAAACCTGATATAGATAATTGAAAAAAGGAAACTACAACCAATATCTCTCATGAACACAGATGCAGAAATCCTAAATAAGATACTAGCGAACCGAATACAGCAAAATATGAAAAAGATTATACACCACGATCAAGTGAGCTTCATCCCAGAGGCACAGATATGGTTCAGCAAATTGACACACTACATAAACAAATTAAAAAATAAGAATCATATGATCTTATCAACAGATACAGCAAAAGTCTTCGACAAGATACAGCATCCGTTTAAGATCAAAACAATTACCAAAATCGGTATAGAAGGAAAGTACCTTTATATAATAAACTCTCAGCCACCATTATACTTAATGGTGAAAAACTAAAAACCTTCTATCTAAGATCAGGAACAAGGCAAGGCTGTCCACTATCGCCATCGTTATTCAATATAACATTGGAGGTTCTAGCAAGTTCAATCAGGCAAGAGAAACATATAAAAGGCGTCCAAATAAAAAATGAAAAAGTCCAATTGTCACTATTTGTAGATGATATGATTTTCTATATAGAAAACCCTAAAGACTCCATAAGAACCCTGGTAGAAACAATAAGCAAATACAGTAATGTTTCTGGATACAAAAACATTAAAAATCCATAGCGTTTCCATACTCTAAAAATGAAGTGTCAGAAAAAGAAGTGGAAAAAATTATTTCTTCTGCAATTGCAACAAAAAGAATAAAATACCTAGGAATAAACCCAACGAAACATGTGAAGGACCTATATAATTAAATCTACATGACCCTGTTAAAAGAAATTGAAGAAGATACAAAGAAATGGAAAGATATTCTGTGATCTTGAATTGAAAGGATCAACATAGTTAAAATGACCATATTACCTAAAGCATTATACAGATTTAATGCAATCCCCATCAAAATCCCATCAGCATTTTTTAAAGAAATAGAACAAAAAATCATCAGATGTATATGGAAGCACAAAAGACCCCAAATTGCCAAGCCATCCTGAGAAAAAAGAATGAGGCTGGAGGCATCACTCAGACCAGCTTCAAATTATACTACAAAGCGACAGTAATCAAAACAGCATGATATTGGCAGCAAAACAGACACACGGACCACTGGAACAGAATCGAGAGTCCAGAAGTAAACTCATATTTATATGGGTAAATAATTTTCAACAAAAGAGCCAAAAACATACAGTGGAGAAGAAAAAAATCCTCTTCAATAAAGGGTGTGGGAAAAGTAGAAAGCCACCTGCAAAAGAATGAAACTAAACTGTTGTCTATCACCACATATCAAAATTAACTCAAAATGGATTAAGGACTTAAATATAAGACCTGAAACGATACAATGCATAGAAGAAAACATAGGAATGAAACTCAAGGACCTTGGATTCAAAGAGGATTTTATGAATTTAACCTCAAAAGCAAGGGAAATAAAAGCTAAAATAAAAGAATTTGACTACATCAAACTAAAAACGTTCTGCTCAGCAAAAGAAACTGTCAACAAGGCAAAGAGACAGCTATCCTAATGAGAAAATATATTTGCAAGCAACGCCTCTGATAAGGGACTAATATCCAAAATACACAAAGGACTCATACAACTCGATAACAACAAAAACAAATGATCCAATCAAAAAATGGGCAGAGGACCTAAACAGACACTACTCCTGAGAGGACATACAAATGGTGAGCAAAAATATGAAAAGATGTTCAAAATCGCCGGCTATTAAGGAAATTCAAAGCAGAACC
>NW_011921103.1:0-1625 GCF_000151845.1 Pteropus vampyrus
TTAGGGACTGTGGGATGACACCCCAACGGCCATCTTTAACGGAGGCAGGTCGTAAAGGCACTTAATTGTCCTTGAACTCGCTTTGGAGGCTGGGAAGTTCTCAGGAAATCTTGAAGCTTGGCATCCAAACTGGCTGCCTCGGCTGAGACCCACCTGGAAACTGCTCTTCCTGGTGTGTAAGCTCTCGGCTCCCCTGTCGCCATCCAGGTCCAGTGGCTGCAGAGCAGGGATGATTGACACGGCTGAGGATGACTTTACTTCCCAAAATGGAAGTTGCAAGTGGCACACATTGGAAGAACCGTGTTTCACTGAGCGTGCGGGGGCTTTACACGATGTTCTCAGGTTGGACGAAAGTATGCAGCCTTAATGACTCTGCTGGTGGGGGCGGGTGGGCATTGGGTTGAATATGACAGGCTGGCAACTGACCCTCGAATGACAGACCCATTTTTACCCTCTTGAAAGTAACACTCTTCAGCAATGGTGGGCACGAAGTGCAGGGTGAGTCATGACGGAAAAACGCCGCTCTCATTTAAATGAGGCTTTGGTCATAAGAAGAGGAATTATTAATTCTGGGGAGAAAGTTGGGTCGTAGACATTCTCTAGCCATGTGGCCTAAGGAGGAAATTGGGCAGACTGTGAGCTCTTGGTGGGACGAAGCAGCTGAATTTCTGATAAACTAAGTGCAAAATTTTTTTCTTTTCCCTGGTGTTTGTCAGAGTTAAGCAAAAATGCTGACTAATGTGAAAGCGACATTTTTCAGCACCCCCTTTTCTCACAAGGAGAAAGTTCTTCGAGCTGTGTTAGAAACACAGCATGAGTCAGCGTTCAGAGGCCACCCCGCCGTCCCTATGCATCCTCTCCCCTGAGACGCGGCTGAACCAGCCACGGTGACTCTGCAGGGTCACCCGCCCGGAGCCGGAAGGACGGGATGCACAGGGCGGGGGACGGTTCCCACCGACGTCCGGCAAACCATCCGCCCAGTAGCTAGAGTTCCTGTCTTTTCTTTAAATCATCAGGTCTCCGATACAAGGACCAAAGTTATCTGGCCCTTGAACATCCTGCGTCTTCCCTCTACAGCGGACGTTCCCCAGCTTTCGATTAAGTGGGGACCCAAGGCAGCCCCCACTTACTTCCCCGTGTCATCTTCCGGCAACTGCCTGTGACGAATACTTGACTCTCTCCCCGCGGCTGCCGTGTCCCTTTTCTCAGCAGCCCCCGGTTTCTTTAGGGGAACGACCCTTCCCTGTCCATCCACCTGGTCCCCCTGGGCCTGACGGACCTACCCCCAACCTCGAGGAGGCCCGAGTTCCAGACTCGACCGATCGAAGCGCCCCGCTGTGCTGCCAGAGGGACCATTTCGGGGACAGGTGCACAGGCGAGGAGCCCCAGGTGGACTTCCCCTGAGACTGTTGGGGAACAGGTGCTTTCTCTTCACGCATGTTTCTGAGCTCCCAGGATGGAGGTCACAACTGCAGGTGGCCTTCCCTGTCCCCACGTGCGGATGGCCTATCCGAGACAGGACGGAGAGGGACACCAACGCTTTCTTCGCTTCCTCTGCTCTCTCCAGAATCCCGACCGTCTGCGAAATCTCCTCCGTCCTTCCCCAGGGCCCTGCGTGCCTTCAT
>NW_011921104.1:0-3680 GCF_000151845.1 Pteropus vampyrus
TCACCTCCCCTATCAGACTCTTAAGGGCCCTGCCTGGCTTAACACCATTTCTGCTTAACAATGGTCTGATGATCCTTATCAATAGTCAGAGGATCTGAGTTGCCGGGGCAGTTGTCAGGATTTGAGGGAGAGGGCCTTTTTTTCCAGAGAAAGAAGAGAAGAAATCCTAACTAGGTTTACTAAAAAGATGAACTCTGCAAGAGATGTCCTACTTCATTTCCTGCTAAAAGATTAAGAATTTTAAAAGTGACGTCTTGTCTTAAACCCAGGTGTGGCTTCTGCAGGCAGACTTTGCTTTTTTTCATTAAACACGTTGGAGAAAGGTTTTTCAGACTTTTGGAAGCGCCATTGTGGGGAGGTAGTCAGTGTCCCTTTGCAGCCCCCAGGTGGTGGGTGGTGGGACTTCCATGGGAGGAAATGGCGGGGAGAAGGTTTGCGTGCAAGCATTGCTGTGGGGTGTTGGGTAGAGGGTTGAACTTCACAGCACCCAGCAGAGCAATGGCTTTGTGTGGAAAACTTTTGGTTATGTGATTTTTAACTTGAGGGATAAGATAGTGAGGGTGACTAGCACTAAAGATTAGTCAATCTATTTTTTTGCTTCACATTATAGAGAAACTAAAGATGTTCCTGTTCTTTTGTCTACATGTAATGGGGAATTGCTTCTACCATAATTCCAGTTTGCCTGTCTCCCAGGCTAAGAGCTCCTTCAATAGATATGCTAAATAGTGGAAAGTCTTCCAGAACAAAGAGATTTGGAGATTTGGCGGGCTCTTTTTCAGATCCTGCCTTTTTCCATGCCCCTCCTCCCTCGCTGATAAAGATGCTAAGGCTTGAAGGTGTACTGCAGTTGAACGTGAGAAAACTAGAAAGTCGCCATTTTGTTGCGGCACGAGGAAAATTAATTGCTGGGATATTATCTCCTGGAAACTACTGTAGCTGAGATATCTGGGACGTGTGTCGGCAGAGGAAAGCAGTATATTTGTTTACCCTGTCAGCCTTTTTGCTCGATTTCTGCACGGTCTGGGAGAATTTAGAAGAGCTGGCTGACTTTTTCCCCTCCAATACATTTAGATGTGCATGAAAACTATTCGTGGAGGCAAGCTATTTGGACTTGGTGACTTCCAGTTTTCTATATTGAAACTTTCCTCGCAGTGGTTATGGTTTTCTGTGCTTTTGTCTTTCGTGCTGTTATAAGAAGGAAATACCATGAGGATAGGAAGCCTTGGCTTCTTTAGCTAAGCTGTAAAAAGCCTTAATTGTTTTTGTCTTTGCTAAAATTATTCTTTATTAGAAAATCTTTTAATTTGGAAAATATTTATGGAAAGTCATAGCAATTGTTTCATTAATCTTGGTAGAAATACCACATTTTAAAAATGAATGGATAGAAGCAAAATGAAGTATTTAGCTTTTGAATTAGTTCTTTAGCTTCTTGGGTATTATACATGGTAATATCAACACTAAGTTAAAAAGGCAGAAGGGAAATATCAAGAAGTTTTCCAACAAGGGGTAACTTTAAAAATTATTGTTAATAGAGAATTTGGAGAATCGATTTTGATTTCTTGTTATGGGCTGAGTAAGTAAAAAATGGAATAAATCATTGGGTTTACATTGTGTAGGGTGCATCTCAAATTTTTTGTTTTCCCGGTTTCCTCTTAGGGTAAGAGTAAAACATTAACAGTATGGACCAAGAGTTGTTAGTAATCTGTGCAGGAAATTTCTTTCGTTCTGTAGGTTTCTCCTTGTCTGGTCTTAGGGGTGATCTGCCAGGTTCCCGAAAGGTAGCAGTACCTTGCGGATTTTGGAAACAGCCTTGTTTAATATTTACCAATTTGTCTAGTTCTCCTGCCTTATCCCTTATTAGATGTTGGAAGAGATTTTAAAGGATGTAAAAGGTGATCAGAAATCTGACAAAAATGGAAGCTGATTTTGTAAAGTCTCATCAGAACTACAAGGACAGTGTCAGCATCTTCCAGGGGCTTCCTGCTGAGTCTGTTAGAAATGCAAGCACAGGCCAGTACTGCCTGAGGCAGTTTGAGTCAAACTAAGGAAAAGTAATTGAGAGGGTCACTTTTAAAAATGGCAAGTCTCCTTTGTCTATCCCTAATTGTCTTTCCCTGTCCCTCTTAAAAATGTGGAAGAAGTACTAAAAAAAATTTGCGTAATCACCTTATAAGTAGAGTGGAAGGAGCTCCAAGCTAACAGCTTCTATAGAGATGATAATTGGTGGAGAAGTTTTGGCTGAAGAGAGATTTGGAGATTCTAGCTCTTTAGTAGATCTTGCCCCTTTCCTGCCCCTTCCCCATTTCTTTGTGGTAAAAGATGCCCGCGCTGAGATTTTCTGTTAAGTGGATTTGTAAGATAGGATTTTTAAGATTCCGTTAAGTGAATTGAGAAAACTAGAAAGCTGCCATCTTGTTATGGCAGCAGGGGAGTTCACGGTTGGGATGCTGCTAGCTCCTGGAAACAGCTGTAGCAGAGCGATGATGTTGGAGTGTTGGCAGAGGTAAAAAGTATCTTTGTCTGTCCTGTCGGCCTTTGTGTTCTGTATATGCTGGGTTTTGGAGAATGTCGAAGTGCTGCCAGTCTTTTTCCTCTAATACATTTAGGTGGGCACGAAAAATATTAGTGAAAAGAGTGCTTGGACTTAGTTTCCTGCCATTTTGATGAGGGCCCATTGTAAAAACACAGGTCCTCATTTTCTATCCCCGTTCCTCTTTTCCCTGTCTCAAAAGCTGTGAAAAATAACTAAAAGATCTTAGCATAACCACCTTAGCAATAGACAGGCACCAAGAAGTATAGGAGTGAAAAACTTTCCAATATATCAGTCACAGGGAAGTGATATCTTCAGGCGCCAGCCCCCAGGAAAGCACTGACAGCCACCAGGATGCAGATAACGAAACCGCCTGCTAGGCCCTGTTTGATCTAAGAGTTTCCCCGGAAACATTTATCTTTGTGTAAGACGTTTACAGCCAACATCTGCTTTCTGTAATCCTCTCGCTAGCTTGTTCAGCAGACCAGCAGGATATTGTCTTAAGCTTTATAAGCTGCTTCCTCTGTAAGTTCCGGGCTTATCTCCTCTGACCCTACATGGTAGAGAGTCAGTCGCCGGCTGGCTAATAAAGGCTCACAATGCATCTCAATGGGTTCCGTGGGTCTTAGAATTGATCGCGCCCCAATAGTAGGAGCCCAGTAAACAGCTTTGACCTGCCTCCCACTTTCTACCATTGCTTTCTGGGTTGCCTCAATAAAATTTACCTGCTGAGCTATTCTCATTTTCATGCTTATGTAAATCCCAGGTGGACATATAATAAAATTCTTAGTCCCGGTCTGCAGTCTTAGGCGGAAATGAGAAGTGGTGTGAGGTCATTGTCTCCTGTAAGTTTAGAGTGGCACTTTAAAGTATGCGTGAAGCCAGCTCGTGATTAGATACTGAAGGGTTTTCTATGGATTTGACCGGCTGTTTTCTTCTAGGTGGCGTTGAGGTAAGGCAGGGTAAGAGGCTGGGGTCAGCCATAAGGTGAGGCTTTGGGGCCTCGGGGACAAGAGTGCTGGGTAGGACCCGGGAGGGTGGGTCTCGGTGTGATTTGCCAATCATTGTGAACTCAGGCGTCAGTGCTCTGATCTGCACGCCTGGCGCTAAATCTCTAGGCTACACTCCCACCATAACTGCGCGTCACATT
>NW_011921105.1:0-1537 GCF_000151845.1 Pteropus vampyrus
CAGAAGGACCCAGCCTCTGCCCTGGAGAGGGGTGTCCATTCCTGTCCCGAGGGACTCCCCTGATGGGCAGGCTGGGGGCCACCTGCTGCGCCTTTCCCCTGGGGCTGTGCTGCCCCCACAGCAGAGGCTCCTTCATGGCCACGGCACTGACAGGCTGACAAACCCTCCAAGGCCACTGAGTAGCCATTTAGGCTTCTCCCTCCCCTCAGAGTATCTTGAGACTTAATCTCCGGATGAAAACTGTCGTGAAACCACTGAATTGTAGAGTTTAAACAAAGGCCAAGGGGGAAGCAGCCAGCGGATCCTCTTCTGGGGGAGTGTTCGGGCACCTGGTCACCGCACACTAGGCCTCTGATGCCTAACCGAGGGCCCAGCTGCGGCGGCGCCTCAGGCCGGGCTGCTCATCTCTCTCCTTGCACGCACCCCATCAGCCGCCCCTCCGGCCTCCCGACTCCGCAGGGACCATCCCCCCGGCTTCTCCCATCCCACCAGTACCCGCTTCTCCGTCCTCCACCCGGCGCCCCCGCGCAGTGGCTCCTCCCCTGTCCGGCGCCCGCTCAGGTTCTCTTCCATCTCGTTGTTGGGAGTTTCCTTTCTTCGCTTTCCATGTCCCCTTCTTCTGGCCTGGCCCCCACGCTCACCCCTCCTGTCTCCCTGCGGGCGTCCCCTAAGGCACTCTTGCGCCCAGCACCCACCTAGGGCCGCCGCAGCCCCTTCTCGCTGTGCGGCCGATCCTCCCCCGCCCTCCCATGGTCCCGCCCCTAGTCCCCGCCCCGCCGCACGCCCCGCCGCACGCCCCGCCGCACGCCCCGACTTCCCCGGGCCCCGCCCCTAGTCGCCCCGCCCCCCGCGCTCGCGTCACGGCGGCGGCGGGCGGGGCGCGTCTCGCACGCAGCGCGCCGGGCGGAGCGCTCGCCGCATTGTTTGCTTCGCTGGGGAGCGAGTGAGCGAGCCGGCCCGGGCGTCCCAGCAGCCCCGCGCCCGCGCCCCGCTCCCCGCCGCCGGCCCCCCGGCCCCGCGCCCGCCCGCCGCCCGCCGGGCCCCGCGCCGAGAGGAGCCCGCGCCCAGAGCGGCGGCGGCCGGGCCTGCGCGGCCGTTGGCGGAGGAGCCGCGGGCGCCATTTGCGCCGCCTCGGCCGCGCCGGCCCCCGCGCCCGCCCGCCCGCCCGCCGGGCTCCCGCGGCCCCGAAGGTGAGTGGGGGGGCCGGGCCGGGGGCGCCGCTGCCGCCTCGAGGGCCGCCGGCCGCCCGGGGTCGCGTCGCCGCTATGTTTGATGCTGCGGCGGCGCATTGTCTTCGGGCGGGCGGTGGCCGGACTGGAGGCCGGAGTGAGGCCGGGGAGTCGGGGCGACCGGGTCTCGGAGGCGGCCGGCGCTCGGAGGCGGCCGGGGGTGTCGAGGCGGCCGGCGGCGGGCCCGGCGCTCGTCCCCTGCGGGCCTCCTCGCGCTCGGGCGCCGCTAGGTCTGCGGCCGCGGGCTCGGCGTGTCGGGACCCGCACGCGAACCCGGGTTGCTAGCCGGCCGGGCGCCCTCGTCGCGC
>NW_011921106.1:0-1836 GCF_000151845.1 Pteropus vampyrus
CGGTGTCACGTGTGCTCCAGAGACTCACCTGCTGGGTGAGCCTCATGTGCGCATGCGCTCAGAACGACTAGACTCAGACGCCTCGGAGACAGTCCCTCTGGGCCTCGGTTTCCCGCTCAGACAGCTCGCAGCCTGGCGGCAGATGCAAGATTGGAAGAGCCGCAGGACTAAGCCCACCAGGTTGTCGCCAGGTGGGCACGCCGGGCGACAGCGCTGCTCTTGGCGCGGCAACTCCCACCAGCAGGGGTCGCTGCGCCGCACACCTTCCACGACTGCAGCGCCCGGCGCGTGGCCGCGCCCCCGCCCCGCGCCCCGGCCAATGAGAAGCGCGCCCGGCGACGCATCCCCCCAGACCCCAGCGCCCCGAGGCGAGAGCCGAGGAACGCTGCGCCAGGGGCAGGAACCAGCCGAGGCCTCAGGAGGGAGCCCACGGGCCTCTGCGAGGAAAACGGACCGTGTTGAATGGTGGCTCTGGACCAACCCCGTGTGTCCACACTCCACAGTCCAGAGGGTGGATTTTATAAAAAATGGGCTGCGTTGCCACCAGACCTTTTACAAAAGTCAGGCCATACCAAGCAGATACTTTTCAAAGCATCTTCCCATTAGTACTGCTTAGCGCTGGTCCGGGGGGCACAAATAGCCCCCGCTGGGAAGTAAAGGGGTCGTGAACGTGTTGTTACTCTGCAAAACAGAGCGGTAAAGACGCCGTGGAGAGGCGCTTACCCAGGGTCGCAGACTTTCAGAGCAGCCTGAGTGTACTAGAGACCCCGCTGCCAAATGACCCTTGCAGTGAGCTGGGCCTCCAAGGGGTTCACTGGCAGACGGGAGACCTGAGCTTTATAACCAATATCTCATCCTTCAATCACTCCCCCCAAGTCGTCCAAAGGACGGCAGATCGCCACTCAAAGTGGGACACAGGGGGTTACAGGGCCAAAATTCAACCTGGTCCCTTCTCATCCAAGAGGCCCAGGGGCTCCTTCCTGAGGCCTCTGTTCCTTCCTGCTTTTTCAATTTGATATCAGAGCTCTGGACTGGAGCAGACACCTCCCTGTCCTTCACCTTTCTGCCTGGGCTGCTCGTCATGGTTCCTGTGCACTCATTCAAAATTCACAAAACTGAGTCTCATACACGTGATCACACAGCTAAGAAGTGACAGAGTCAGATACAGGACAACAGGTGTCTGAAGTTTCCCAAACTGACCTCTTTCTACCAGGTGAAGGATGCCATTTTGGCTTCTTCTTTGACAAGGATGGAGGGGCACATGGGACGATGGAAGGGCGGGCCAAAGCATCCTGGGCACACTGTCTGTGGGTGGCCCTGAAGTCTGCATGAGGATACAGAGAGGAATTAGACATATTTTCTGCCCCAAGGAGCTCAATGGGACCCTGAGTGCTTGTCAAAATTATGTACCCAACTACCTGCAGAAGATTGAACATTCCCTACAAAGCCCCTGTGCATTTGCCGCAAGTGAGAAATTTCTCGGAAGTCTGCACTTTTGGCTCACACTGGACGTGAAATGAGTGTGTAATGCCAGAGCTCCCATATATATGTGTGCATATATACGAATATATATATATATGCACGTATATATATGGTGGTTTTTTAGAACAAAAAGCTGTGTTGCCCCCAGGTCTTTAGGGAAGGCAGGCCATTTCAAACACATCCACCTTCCCGCAGGGTGGACACAGTGGGTCCCAGAGCCACAATTTTACAGAGTCCCAGTTCATCCAAGAGGCCCTGGAGCTCCTTCCCTAGGTCTCTGCTCCTTCCTGCTTTCTCAATTTGAAAAGAAACTTCTGGACTAGAGTAGTCACCTATCCCTGGTCACTATCTTCC
>NW_011921107.1:0-1834 GCF_000151845.1 Pteropus vampyrus
CCCTTGGAGGGGGTACAAGGAGAGTCCGTCGAGCCTTCCCGCATTTCATCTGGCAACGTGGAGGCCCTCGTGCTGACGTGTGACACGTGGCGCTACCCGCTGTAATCTGCCCAGGTGACCCGGAAGGAGCTGCTGGTATACGGGCGCCGGTGGGACGGAGTTCCCCTCGGCAGGTCACAGCAGCAGGGGGCCTGAGTATGCGGAGCCCGGGAGATGGACGGGCCGTCCCCGCTTCTCCGCTGCCCAATCGGGTTCCGGCTGCTGCTGATGTCTGGGGAGCGGGAGAGGAGCCTCCCTCGTCTGTGCTGGAGCCGCTTCCCTGTGGGTCGCAGCCAGGGCCGGTGACCCGCCCGAGGTCACGCGGGGGGAAGGGAGAGAGGAAGCAGGGGACAGATGATGGAGACAGGCGAGAGACAAGGATGAGTGAAGACAGGTCAGAGGGCCAGGGCAAGGGGCAGTGGTCGGGCCGGTGCGGAGGGAGGGGCGCTGACTTCATCTCGATCTCTCTGCTCCTTCTCCTTGGCTTTCACAGAGGCCGTGGGGTCGAAATGCGTCCCGCGACCACCTGGGACGGGGCACGAGAGGCTGGGGCCCCAGGCCGCTCTAGTGCGTCCGGCCTCCTCCCGCTCACGGGGCTGGGGCGGCCCCGACCCGTAGGGGAGGGCGCGGGGCGGGCGGGACGGCCTCGATCCCGGACCCCACGGCCGCGCTCCCGGGACGGCCACGGGACGTGGGGGGCTCCCGAGATGATGCGGCCCGGTCCCCCGCCGCCCCCCACCCCGGGCCGGGGGCGGAACCACGGGCGGAGTCCGTCTCCTGGGAGCGCAGGCCCCGCTGTCAGCGTCCCACTGGCCAGGACAATGCCTGTCCCAAGCTCCTTCCCGGCTGGCACCAGCCCGGATCCTTCGGGCCATCCTCCCACAACTTCTAGTCACGCGCACCCTCGCACGAGATGCGCACAGACGCTCCGCCCCTCTCAGAGTCTCACAAAACTCTCCCCCCAAAATATGGATGTCCCTTCCCTACACCCCCTTCACTGGGGGCCTTCTTCCCAGGTCTCCCAAAGCTCCCTGAAACTCCCCAATTTCCCACCGCAGTAAACAATCAGCGCACGTCACCCAGATCTTCTTCAGCTGCTCTGCGCCCTTTCGCTCCACGAGACCCTCAGGCCCCGCCCCTTTTCCTGGTCCCCACATCCGGGCCCCACCTCCTGATGCAGCAGCCTCAAGCCCGGCGCCTCTCTCCACAGACCCCGCCCACCACGGCCCACAGACCCCGCCCACCACTCCCCACTGTGGGAGCCTCCTGTCTGCACTTAGCCCCTTCTCCCTTGTACCCTCGCCCCTGACTCGCCCACCTCCATCCTACAAGGCCCCGTCCTGTCACTCAGACCCCGCCCGCTCCCCTGTAGGCCCTGCCCAGCCTGCCCCAGCCCACCTGCAGGCGGAGTCCGCAGCTGAGGCCCCGCCTACCCAAGGCCCCGCCCCTTACCCCCTTTCTTAGGCGGCGAGCTCGCTGTTCAGAGTCCTCAGCTGTGCGCGCAGGCTCTGTTCCGACGCCTTCACCTCCTCCAGCTGCCCAGACTCGACAGGGGTGCAGAGGACGCGGCTGAGGCGGGGTTCCGGGGTCCACGCCCATTTCACCTCCCCCACGATGGGCGGACCCACCGCTCCAGGAGGCCCCCCACGGCCACGTCAGCGTCATCCACCCCACCGGGCGGACTCAGCCGTGTGAAGTCTACTTCCAGAAGATGTCATTGATCTGTGCTCCAGACCCTCAAAGCCTCACCCCGGTCCTGGACCCCAGCCTGTCCCTGGCCTCCCAGCCAAGTCAC
>NW_011921108.1:0-1762 GCF_000151845.1 Pteropus vampyrus
GTTTGCTGCCTGGGAAGGTGGATGGGGATTCTTTATCTTCCACACTCATTTAAGAATTTCAGGCTTGTGGTCAATTATCCCCCCCAGGTTTTTCATTCTGTTGTTTGTATGCAAAAATGCACAAAAGAACAAAGTCTTTAACATGCTCAGTTCTACTGGTGAGAAAGTGGTCTATGTATACCACCTTTAATAGTCAGATACCCAACAAGAGTGGAGTTACCATTTCAATTTTACAGACGAAGAAACATAAGGCTCCAAGATGTTAACATATTTGCTCAATATCAATCTTGTATTAGCTCAATATTGAGGAGTCCTGATTCACACAGATAAATCTTTTCAAAGGGAACAGTTTCATCAGTACCCACCTGACAACCCTTTGAGAATCTTCAGTTGGACAAAGATGGCAAGACATGCATTTTTCCCAGGTTCCCATGAAATAAGTCACCCAGACAGCACATACGGGCATGTCCAGTGTTTTAATATTGGTGAGGATGATGGTAAGAACATATATTTGTATACTTTACAAAGCATTAGTAAATACATTATCTATTTATTTATTTATTTATTTATTTATTTATTTATTTATTTAATAAACTTATTTATTATAAGTTTATTAGGGTGATATTGGTTAATACAATTATATAATTTTCTGGTATACATTATAATTTAATATCTGTATATTCTATTGTCTGCTTACCACCCAAAGTCCAGTTTCCTTCAGCTACCATATATTTGATCCCTTTTACCCACTTTACCCTCCCTCTACCCCCCTATATTTGACCCCCTTTACCCCATTTGCGTCCCCCCTCCTCCCTCACCCTTTACCCTCTGGTAACTACTAGTCTATAGTCCATATCTATGAGTCTCTGTCCAGTTCCTTTGTTGCTTTTAGGTTTATATCCCACATATAAGTGATATCATGTGATTTTCAACTTTTTCTGTCTGGCTTATTTCACTTAGCATGATTATCTCGAGTTCCATCCATGTTGTCACAAATGGCTATATTTCATCTCTTCTTATGGCTGAGTAATATTCCATTGTATATATGTACTGGCTTCTTTAGCCAGTCACCTATCATAGGACACTTCAGTTGCTTCCATGTCCTGGCCACTGTGAATAATGCTGATATGAACATTGGTGTGCAAATATCTTTATGGATATGATTTTTTAAGTCTTTGGGGTAAATACCCAGTAAAGGGATTGCTGAATCACATGGTAGATCAATTCTTAGCTTTTTGATGAACCTCCATACTGTTTTCCATAGTGGCTGTACCAATTTGCAATCCCACCAGTAGTGAATGAAAGTTCCTTTTTCTCTGCATCCTCTCCCACATTTGTTATTACTTGTCCTGTTGATTATAGCTATTCTAACAGGTGTGAGATGGTATCTCATTGTGGTTTTGATTTGCATTTCTCTAATAGCTAGCAATGTTGAGCATCTTTTCATATGTTTTTTGGCCATTTGTATGTCCTCTAGGGAGAAGTGTCTGTTCAGGTCCTCTGCCCATTTTTTGATTGGATCATTCGTGTGTTTTTTTGTTGTTTTTATTGAGTTGCATGAGTTCTTTATATATTTTGGGTATTAGGCCATTATCGGAGGTGTTGCTTGCAAATATAGTTTTCCATTCAGATGGTTCTCTCTTTACCTTGTTGACAATTTCTTTTGCTGAGCACAAGCTTTTTATTTTGATCTAGTCCCATTCATTTATTTTTGCTTTAACTTCCCTTGCCTTTGAGGTCAAATTCATAAAATCTTCTTAAG
>NW_011921109.1:0-2182 GCF_000151845.1 Pteropus vampyrus
TTTTTAGAACTTGGAATCTGAGGTCACAAAAATAGATTTAGTTTCCCATCATTCCTGCTTTTCTTCCCCCTCAGCTACGTGTTTCTCTTGGATCAAAAGAGACACAAAGGGAGAGGGAGCAGAGGGGCATGATCTCGCCCCCTCCGCGCCCTACCGCCCGGATGTAGGTTCAGTGTGAGTCTATAAAGACTCTCGAATTCCACGGAATTTCTCAGAGTACAGATTCATTCCTTTATTTTTGATGTAGAGTTTCTTTGTCCCCTAGAGCCCATCTGAGAGCTTAGTTCTAAGTCTAAGAGACTACTCGGAGGACTAATGAAGTCAGTAGTAGATGTTTTCTACTAACCCATGCTATATTCTCCATCTAGAATTTATTGTCACTAAACAGGCATATAAGGAACATTACTCTTCTTTAGCCTATTAGGCTAATTTCTGTGGTTGGTAAATTTGGAAATTATTTGAAAAGAAAATATGGTGCATATCTCTTAAAATTTTTGTTTCTATGGAGGAAACAACATACACATGACTGTTAAGAATTTAAGAAAGTACCTTTAGTGCTGAAGTGAATTATGAAAATAATAAGTACTCAAAAGTTCAAAGGAGTTCTTGAAAAGGAAAGCTTATGGAATGCTTAATTTAAAGTTAGAATGCAGCCTTTCAAGATGATGAATGAAGTATTTTAGAAGTAAAATGTTATCATGTCTGCAACTTACTTTCCAATCTGCCCTACCAGAGCAAATATTAAGAATTGTTGAATTTAAGTGGTGGTTGTATTAGTCTTTCAACTTTTTGTATGTTTGAAATTTTTGTTAAATAAGTTGGGTAAGAGGAAAGAGCTCTCCATGATGTGTGTGGCACACCACAACCCAAAGATTTTCAAAAAGCCTTTCTCTTTGCTACTATGATCCCAAGTGTAAAAAGGACATATTGCACATTGGTAGTGTTTGTAAAAGTAACTTCTCAAGATCCTTATATACATACCTGTCTTCATTGGTTTCTTAACTGCCTAACATTAGTATTGAAGACTGTATTAGTCAAGTCAAGAAGCTTTAAGTTGCAGTTGATAAAAACTCAAACTGGCTTAAGCAAAAAGAGGTATTTATTAACATAACTGAAAAATCCAGGTCTGGCTAGAAATAAAGTTTAAGCAGTAACATTAGGACCTTTTCCTTCCATTTCACGAACCTTTTCTGTGGATTTTCCTCTCAAGCAGGTTTTTCTCCTAGTGCTGGCCCCTACCAAATCTAGGCTTACATCTTCCCATAATGAAGACCAGAAACAAAGGGCAGCTTCCCTCTTGTCATTCCAGCAGAAGTCCGGGAATTAACTCTTTAATGGGTATTAGTCCCTTTCTTGAACCAGTTATTGTCTATATCTAAATGTAATTCTTTAATTAGGCAGACCTATATAATATACCTGCACACACATACAAACATACATACCACCCATGAGTCAGAGATGGAATTAATATTACCTAAACTTCACTGGCCAGGCATAGCAGCCAAAAAGAAATCAGAGTACAAGTGCCAGAAGAAAGGTGAATGCTTTACATATTTCAACACTTTCATATTAGATTCAAGACTGGTAGAGCCTCAGGATAGATTAAACCTTTTATGGAAATTTTTAAAACTTTCTTTGTCCTTTTTGCATTACATCAGATTTTTGTTTGATGCTAATATTGCAACTGTCTTATTAGAATTTGCCCAGGAAACTTTTTTGTCTTACTAGATTTTTAAAAATGTCAAAGTTTTAATTCTTGCTCATTGTAACCAGGTGAGCAGCACAGACGTGTATAAATATAAATGTAAAATTAATATTCTCTCCCCAAATTCAGTCCCCCACCTCTCCCTACTGAGGATAACACTGATGTATATTTTTCCATATGTTTTTGTTGAACTTGCACTCCTATATTCAGATATGTGATGTACCATATTTCCTTCCATTTCCCCCACTCTTAAACCCGAACTTTAGGGTGTTTTTTGATGGTGTCCTTTATGTAAACAGAATGTGGCTTTTTTTAAAAAATGTTTTTGAGGGAAATTAACTCATTTGCATTAATATGATTACTTGTATGTTTCAAATTTTTCTTGCCATGTGATTTTTATAATTCATACTTTCTCTTTTGTATTTTTTTTCTGCCTCTTGTGCAATGCTTTACATTTTTGTTCTGATTTTTTTCTTC
>NW_011921110.1:0-1630 GCF_000151845.1 Pteropus vampyrus
ACATGTCATAATCACCCAAAGTCCATAGTTTACATTATTGTTTACTTTTAGTGGTCTACATTCTATAGGTTTGGGCAAATGCATAATGACATGTATCTATCTTTATGGTATTATGCAGAATACTTTTGTTGCCCTAAAAATCTTCTATCCTCTGCCTATTCATCCCTTCTCCCTCCTACCCATCCTCATAGTGTTCAGAGTGAACCCAGAAGGGCAAAGATGGGCCCTGGAATGTCATGCAGGCTCCTCAGCATAAGTTGGACACCCTTGGCAACCACTGACCTTTTCATTATCTCCATAGTTCTGCCTTTTCTGGAATGTCATACAGTTGGACCATAATACTAGGTATTCTTTTCTGGTTGGCTTCTTTCACTTAGTAATATGCAAATATATAAATTTCTTCTATGTCTTTTCATAGCTTGCCAGCTCATTTCTTTTTACTGCTGAATAATATTCAATTTTCTGGATGTACCACAGTTTATTATCCATTCACCTACTGAAAGACATGTTGGTTGCTTCCAAGTTTTGGTAAATATGAATAAAGCTGATGTAAACATCCTTGTGCAGATTTTTGTGTGGATTTAAGTTTTCAACTCCTTTTGGTAAATACCAAGGAGTGTAGTAACAAGATAATATGGTAAGATTATGTTTAGTTTTATAAAAAACTGCCCAACTGTATTCCAAAGTGACTATATCATTTTGCATTCCTGCTAGCAATAAATCAGAATTCCTGTTGTTCTACATCCTTGCCAGCATTTGATGTACTCAGTGTTCTGAATTTTTGTCATTCTAATAGGTGTGTAGTGGTAACTCATTGATGTTTTAATTTGCATTTCCTTGTTGACATATGTGGAGAATGTTTTCATATACTTATTTGCAATCTGTATATAGTCATGTGTTGCAAAATGATGTTTTGTCAATGACAGAATGCCTGTATGATAATGGTCCCATGAGATTATAATAGAGCTGAAAATCCCTATCATCTAGTTATGTAGGACATGGTAACATCATAGGACAACACATTGCTAATATTTGTGGTGATGCTGGTATCAACAAATCTACTGTGCTGCCTGTCACATAGCACATATAATTAAGTACAGTACATAATACTTGATAATGATAATGACTATGTTACTGGTTTATGTATTTATTATACTATACTTTTTATCATTATTTTAGAGTACATTTTTTCTGCTTATATAAAAAATGTTTGCTGTAAAGCAGTATGCTATGCTATGCTGGCAACAGCCTCACTCGTCTTGTGTTTAGTGCATCTCTTGATTGCATCATTTTCTCTTGTGCTTGATTTAATCTTCTGTTGTTTTATAAATTAGTGTAGCCTAAGTGTACAGTGTTTATAAAGTCTACAGTAGTGTACAGTAATTTCCTATTCATTCACCACTCACTCACTGACACCCAGAGCAACTTCCAGTCCAGCAAGCTCCATTCATGGTGAGTGCCCAGTACAGGTGTACCATTTTTTTTTATCTTTTATATTGAATTTTTACTGCACCTTTTCTATGTTTAGATATGTTTAGGTACACAAATACTTATCATTGTGTTACAGTTGCCTACAGTATTCAATAAAGTAACATGCTATACAGGTTCGTAGCTTAGTAGCAGCAGCTAT
>NW_011921111.1:0-3663 GCF_000151845.1 Pteropus vampyrus
ATTAATTAGGAGTTTTGGAAAGTTCTCCATTGTTTCCTGTTACTTGATACCTGTGTGGATGTATATCTCTATCTCTAAGTCTATCTCTATGTCTATCTCTATGTCTATCTCTATCTCTATCTCTATATCTATATCTGTATCTATATCTGTATCTACATCTATATCTATACCTATATCTATATCTATATCTATATCTTTATCTGTACCTATATCTATATCTATGTCTATACACATCTAGGAAAACTTCTGTGTATATTTCTCCTCAGAAAGAGGTGGTTTTTGTTTTGTTTTTTTATTTCGTCCCTCATAGTTTTTCACAGCTTTATTGAGGTACCGTTTCCATGTCCCGCCATTGCACCATGTCAAATTTCCAATTCAATGATTTTTTCCTGTGGCCAGCCAGTTATGTAACTTACGAAGTGATTCTCTCCACCCCCACCCCCACCCCCCTCAGACTAGTTCCCACCTGGCACTGTACATAATTATCGCAACATTTTTGACTGTATTCTCCATGCGGCACTTCACATCCCCGTGACTGTTTTGTAACTGCCGATGTGTACTTGTCAATCCCTTCAGCTTTTCCACCCAACCCCCAGACCCCCCTCCCATCTGGCAATCGCCCGTTTGCTCTCTGTATCTCTGAGTCTGTTTTGGTTTTGTGTGTTTGATTGGTTTTGTTCTTTAGATTCCAGGTGGAAGTGAGATCCTATGGTACTGGTCTTTCTCTGACGTATTTCACTTAGCCTCACACCCTCTCGGGCCATGTATGTGGTTGCAGATGGCAAGGTTTCCTTCTTTCTCTCATGGCCGGGTCATATTCCATCGGATGTACGTAGCACGACTTCTTTATGCAGTCATCTGTCGATGGGCACTGAGGTTCTTTCCGTCCGTTGCCTGTTGCAGCAGCGCTGCAGGGTGCAGAGAACTTTTTGGATCAGTGGTTTGGTTTTCTTTGCGTGAATACCCGGAAGGAAGGGCAATCGCTGGGTCGTAGGCTAGTTAGTTGTGTTTTTAAGTTTCTGAGGCATCTCCAAACCGTTTTCCACAGTGCTCGTCCCAATCTGCAATCCCAGCAACAGCGGCCGAGGGCCCCGTCTCCTCCCCCTCCTCGGCAACACTGGTTCTTGTGATCTCTTGAGGAGAGCCACTCTGACAGGTGTGAGGTGATAGCTCGTTGTGGTTTGAGTTTGCATTTCTCTGACGATCAGTGACATCGAGCGTCTTTTCATACGTCTGCTGGCCATGCGCGTGTCCTCTTTGGAGAAATGCCTGTCCAGGTCCTCTGCCCAGTTTTTAATTGGGTCGTTTGTCTTTCCGAGACGTAGTTGTGTTTGTTCATCACGAGCTCCTCTCTCACTGTCCCGTGATGCTTAAAAGCACGTGCATTCCTATTTAGGAACAAAGGGCACGTTCGATTAGACTAGGTAATGAGCGCGGATCTGATCTGGAGCATGACGTCCGTTTCACTAAGAGGCTTCTCCCCCGAATGGGAAGATGGAGTGTGTCAACGATTCAGTGGTCTCCCGTGGGGCTACGGGGCATGCAGCCGGCAGGGACGGGAGAGGCCCTCCCAGATGCCAAAAGCCCGGCATTTCTCGAACGTCGCAAGGCTTCCGTGGCTCCCTCTTCTAGGTAGATGTGCTCCTCTGTTTGGTTTCCCTTGGCTGGACAGGTTGGCAGTGGTCTGAGACTTGCTCTGATTTGAGTTTCCTTCCTAGTCAGTTAACTGCCTTTCTTGGGAGTGTCGTTCTGGGAGATCGAAGCGGGTCCGATGCCAGTTTGGCTTTGTTCAGTGCAAGTAAGTTCGGGGCAGGATCAGAGCAGGGCAGCGGCAAACAGGCCTGTGTTCAGACTGTAGCTCTGCGATGTCACGGTCCACCCGGGACCCTCTCCAGTCCTTCGATTTCATTGACTCTGTTCTTGCACTTTCTCTGATTGCGCTCGGCCTTCAGTTGCAGGTATTTTCCAGTCTCTGGTGCTTGCCCGTCTGAAAGTCTCTCCCGTTCGTCACCTGCCAAGGTTTCCTCGCCAGGTCCGCTTCGCTCCCTCTATCCTTTTTCGTGTGCGTATGCGTAGGTAACTGGTTTTGCGCCCGGTGCGCCACCACGAGTCAACTGTCTTCTTTGAATTTTGTTTTCTTTCTTGACTTTCTAAAAGGAAAAATAGGTTAGGAAACAATTAATGCATTTCCGTGGCTCGAAAGGCCCAGGGTTCTCCTCCCCGTAGGCAGCCAATGAAGTATTATTGTCATCATCGGGAGAAGAAAGGGGGAGGAGAGGATGAAGGAAGCTTCACGTTAAGAGAAAGTGCAGAGGCGTGAGAGTGGAATGTTCAGAAACACGTCTTTCAGAAGCACGTGGTTTCCGAGTGCACGCGACACACCGCCCAAGACGGACCTCGTTCCGTGCCGTGCCGCAAGTGTCAACAAAGGCAACAGGATGGGGATTGGGTGCCCTGGGTTCTCTGACCGCGGCGGAGCTAAGCCGGAGATCGTTCACGGAATGATCTGGGAAAATCCCCAAATATCTGGAAACGAGTGATCCAGTGCACGTCTGAACAACGTGTGGGTCAACGGAGAGACCGGGGGGAACTCAAGATGACTTGGGACTGGACGGAAGCAAAGCACCACATAGCAAGATTTGTGGGGTGCAGCTAGAGCAGTGCTTAGATGCAAGTTTTGTAGCACCGAAGTGCTGATATGAAAATTTAGGAGACGTCTCAAGGAAATGATCTTCTCACTTCGTAGCTTAGGAAAGGACAAGAATTGGGGACGAAATCCATCTAAATCAAGCGGGAGGAAGGAAGAAGTTGTCCCAAGTCAGGAAGTGTTTTATGACCTAGGACCCAGCTCACATGCTGTGGCCCCTGAATAGAACAAGGTGAAGCATGTCTGCTCTTACTGGGCAGTGGTCCCAGGGAGGGGCCGGTGGGTCAGCTTTCGGGTCTGAGGTTGGGCTGGCCATTTGGAAAAGTGGAACGCTCTTTCCACGGCGTGGTTCCAAAGGACAGTCGTCCGAAGCCACTGGGGCCGAGCGAGGGTTCCTGGTGCTTGGACTCTGGGCCAAAGTACATGGAAGCAACCACCCGAGGCTCGGTCCCGTGAACGGCAGGTACCTATGCGCCTAGAAGCAAGTGGCTGGCCGAGAAGAGCCTGCTCTAAAATCACGTGTTCTTCTCGTCAGCTGTCTTGCTAACTTCCTGCCCCTAGGAACAAAGACGAAAGTCCAACCTCACGGCTGAGACTGCCCTTGGAGAATACCACTTCTCCTTCCTGCCGCTGTGATTTTCAGGCCGCGTGGGTTTCTACTTTTCCTATGCACCGGCACCCACGTTCCCCGGGACCCCAGGCCAGCCACCTCGCCCCAGGCCTATACAGCACGTGGTCTTAAAAGGATGATCGATGTTGTGTGTTCCAGGGTCCCACGCAATACCTTCTCCCTCCGTCCACGGAGATCGTGAGCCGCCTGGGGATGGATGGGGCACGGGTCGGCGGCACGGACGCTTGCTTGGATACCTGCTGAAAGCTTAAAAGGTGAGGGTTCTGCACACACCAATCCACCAGAGACCATTGTTTATTTAGGAACCAATAACTTTATTGGAAGAAATGGGAAACCTGGAAGAAGAAGGGGCAAAGGGGAAAAAAAAAAAAAAAAAACCTCAATG
>NW_011921112.1:0-1731 GCF_000151845.1 Pteropus vampyrus
CATCAGGCGGGAGACAGCAGATACAGTCTCCACCGCCCGCGGGGAGTCCCACAGCAAAGCCTGCACACCGGCGGGGTCCCACGCGGGCAAAACCGGCCCCTCCCGACCCCCCCGCCTGGGCCTGCCATTGTCGTGGACGCCCGGGCGGCCTTGGCTCCCTGGGGTGCTGCAGGGGAGGCCGTCAGCCAGCGGCTCTCCTCACGGCCGAGGCTCAGGTTCCCTCCGGAAGGGGGACCTGGGTGACACACCTCCACGCTGCCACAGAGGGACACCTGATCCACAGGCAGAGTTCGTGGACGTGTTTTCCATTTGCACACGCGCACGCACACACACACGCACACGCGCACAGCTCTAAGCCTGGGGAATACCAAATGCACCTTCTCGAGTCATCACGGCGCAGTCACAGAAATGTACCCCACACCAGCTCCCAGAAAGCAGGAGCGTCGCAGCCAACTATCTCTAATCACAATACCACAAAAAGGTTTTTTTTCTGAAGGCCATTCCGTCAAGTTTTTAAAAACCTAATAAACAATTCTTGGGTGAGAGTGGAACTATAAACTGAGATTACTCACTTTCTTCTAAAAATGATGGAAATGGAAATACTATATACCAGGCTCTATGGGATATGTTTAAATCAGTGAACAAAGGAAAATTCATAACTCTGAATACTTTCACCAATCAGCGGAAAAGAATGAGGAATGAAATTCCCAGCTCAAATAACTAGAAAAAGAACCACAGAATAAACCAAAAGGCCACTCGGGGAACGAAATAATAAAGATAAAAGTAGAAATTAATGAGGTAGAGAATAGAAAAACCCTTGACCTAGTTAATAAATCAAAACACTGAATTTTTTAATTAACCAAATAGGCAAACTACTCACGAACCCGATCATAAAAAAAAAAGAGAGAGAGAAAAAGCTCAAATAACACAAAATAAGAAATGACAAGAAGAAAATAATTATTGGAGCATAAGAAATGCTTCAAATCATGGGACTAGTTTACCGAAATCTCCGCAAATAAGACTTAAAACCTTGAGGCTATGTGCTAAATTGTGTCCCCAGTCCAAAAAAAAAGGTTTGCGGACGCCCCAGGCTCCAGGGCCTCCGATTGCCAGCTTCTTTGACAGTTTCTGCCGATGTGGTCAGTTAAGGTGAGGGCACCTCGACTCGCCGTGAAGCATGGGGCGGAGCAGGGTGGCCCTGCCCCAGGGTGACTGTGTCTGTACTAGAGGAGGGGACCGTGAACCCCAGCGCGCACGCGCAGGGCAGAGCCGTGGGGGACGGAGGCGCAGACAGGTGCGATGCACCAGCTGTGCCGAAGACCTCGGTGGGACTTTAAGCACCGGGGCCGGGACGAAAGCCCGGGCCGGGCCGGTCGCTCCGGAGGCCGCTGTCCTCGTGAGCAGGTGGCCGTCCTCTCGCCGTGGCCGCGAGGGGCCCTCTCCCCGCCTGCGTGCGCCCGCGCGTCTCGGCGTCTCTCCTCCGCTGACGCGCGCCCCGTCACGTCGCCCCGTCACCTGCCCCCACGGGCTCGTTTTAACTTAATCGCCCCCCAAAGGTCTCATCTCCGACTACAGCCTCGATCTGAGGTCTGGGGACTGGGGCTCCACCGTACGAATTTAAGGAGGCCCGATCCAGCCCGTGACAGCGGATAACCCGCCACCGCCCTACAGGTGAGACCGACGGCGAGAGGAGGCGACGTCGTCACGCGTCCGAGGGACACGTCTGTGATG
>NW_011921113.1:0-1902 GCF_000151845.1 Pteropus vampyrus
ATACGCAAATTAGGTCCGAACTCCGGAAACACTTTTTTTTTTAAGTAAATATTTTAGTAAATCACCATAAAATTGGTCAGCATCACCAGGGCCTTGGCTGATTTAGACTTAGAAGATTAAAGGACTTTCACCCGCAGGCAGCGCTGGGAACTAAGCTTCCCCAGGGTTTCCCCAAAGTGGTTTGAATAATAAGGTCGAATCAGGAGAAGAAAACCTGTTGATGTCCACAGACAAGGAGTTCTCTCTAGGGAGAGGGTTTATAGAAGGAACGTAGGGTGCTGGTTGCTCTGAGGTGAGCAACACCTTGGTGGAAAAACCCGTGTGCGTGTGTGTGTGTGTGTGTGTGTCTGTCCTCTGTCTGAGCATGCGTGAGGGGGTAGGTGGAGACAGTGCCCTGTATTAAAACAGAATCCAGGCCCATAATCACAGGGAAGGGGGACAAAGGGGAACTCCTAAGCAGAAGGACAGGTCACCCCGTGAGCCTGCTCATCGGCCGTGGGAAGTCCTTTTCCAAATCCGGCGACACCGAAACACCTTCCAGAAGCCGGAGCCGGAGCCCAGTCCGACGCCCTGGAGACCAGAGTTTACTTCATGAGAGGAGCCTCAGCAGCTCGCCTTGCTTATTCCTGGCCCAGGGCAGGAGGATCCATCCAAACACTGACCTTCTGGGCGAGATCTGACAACGCAGCATTATTTATTGGCTCAGTGGCTCAGACCGTGGTTTGTCATGAGCCCATGGACCCCAAAGTCCTTGTGGTTAGAAAGACAGGTCAGAAAAGGCTGAGAAAAGGTGAGGGGTGAATCACCACGCTCTGACAGCCGTGTGTGGGGCTCGGAGAGTGACGGAAACAGGTGCAGGCCACAGCTGTGTGCCCGGCTCACCTGGTCCATTCTCTCCACAGCTCTTCTCTCGCGATCCACGGGCGCACAGAGCCCCGAGGCAGCTGCGTGAGGTGCCCACGTGGCCCAGGAAACTTCCATTCCCCCTGAATCCTCAACCCCTGCTGATCCCCAGCTCCCGTGGATTCTTCTTCCTTCAGACCTCACACGGTTGCTTGATTCTTTTTCACAATTTCCACTGTCGGAAACTCAACCCGATCTGTCACTGGGAGGCCAGCGGTGCCCTTGGGGACATGAAGTCTCACCTGTACCTGATTCGGGTGTCGTTTGGATGAGACTTTGGACTCGGGACTTGACACAGGAATGAGTTAAAATCTTTGAGACTGCTGGGATGGGTGCCTCTTGCATCCAGAAAGGACATAAATTTGGGGAGGGACACTGTGCATTGAGCAGTGTCGAGGCCTTAATATCCATGTGACTCTATTTGGAGACAAGGCCTGGAAGGAGATCATTAAGGCTCATCATTGTCATAAGGGAGGACCCTGGATTTTATAGAATTCTGTCCTTAACTAAAAAAAAAAAAAAAAAAGTACACCCGAACGCCATCCTCTCTCTTGCTGTGCGTTCACACAAAGGAGAGGCCTCGTGAGCACAGCGGTACGGTGGCCACCGACAAGCAGGAGAAGAGACCTCAGAAAGAACCTTGAGCTCGGACTTGCAGCCTCCAGGACTACGAGAAAATGATTTTGTTTAACTCGTCCAGCCTGTGGTGCTTTTTCATGACAGACTGACCTGATTCACACAGACCGTGGCGGACACGCATCTCCCACACCCCTGCTCTTAACTGTCATCACACCTGCCTTAACGCCGTCCCTCGGCCCGTTAAAGTGCTCGCGGGTCTTCAGATGAGTCTTTTGTTGTTGTTACCCCGTAGCTATGTATTACAACTACCCTTTTTCTTCTGGCATTAGGATGTTTTCACTTTTCTCTCTTATAATAATTTCCCGATCCATTGAGACAAAGCCGACGGTCTTTTTCTTCATTATGAAACCAGTCGATCAC
>NW_011921114.1:0-2385 GCF_000151845.1 Pteropus vampyrus
TCAGTTAGCTGAGGTCACACCGGAGCAGAGTGGCCCCTGATCCCATATGAACCGGTGGCCTCGTATGAAGGGGAAGTTTGGCACAGACATGCACTGAGGAAAGGCTACATGAGCACGCGGGGAGAGACAGCCGTTAACCAGCCAAGGAGAGAGGCCAGGGAGCGACCCTCACGGCTCTCGGGAAGTCGGCCCCGCTGGCGCCTGATCCGGGACTCTCGGACGTGGCAAGGAGAGCGGGCAGTACGCTTCTGCTGTTTAAAGCCCCAGTCTGTGACCCTCCGTTAGGGCGGCCTTAGCAAATGAATACGACGGGGACGTGGCGATGGAAAGGACACTAGTGGTTTGCCAGTCCATCCTCCCACCGAAGGCAGAACACCGAACAATGTGCCTCTTACAGGCAGTCCTCCTTGTCTGCTCGACCTCCCTCGAGGGCAGAGCTCGCACCTCTCCAGGCTGGTCCCTCCTTTCCTGGGCGGCCCCACCCCAAAGGGCTGCTTTACGTTCAGCTGAGATGGCCTTCTTTGAAACCTGCCACACGCTTGCCCCCCAAACCTGTGCTGCTCTGCAGACAAAACCTAATCCTCTTGACGTGACAGGCCTTCCGTAATGAAAACACAGCTCGAGGCTCCAGAGTGGAGAGGGAGAGGGACAGAGGCAGACGGAGAGGGGAGAGACAGAGAGACAGACAGAGACCGACCAGTGCGTGCTCGCGGGATCCGCGGAGGCAGCTGGGCTACCTGCCTACCCCGGCCAGGGCTCGCCGTGTTTGACCACAAAGCCACGCACCCGTGGGCTGTGGGCACCGGGTGGAACCACATGTGCCACACAGACTGCCTTTCCCAGTCACGGTCCCCTTGGTCCTAAGTGGCCGCCTGGGTGTGTCCAACAGTCCCTGGCCCAACTGAGGTGAGGTGAGAGGCACCAAGGACGGGCGGGGCGGGGCGAGGCGAGGGGCGGGGGTGTCTCCAAGCCCAGGGCGGGGTCTGCTTCCCCAAGCCGCAGGCCAGCCCCTGGACGCGGGAGAGCCATCCGTGTGCTGGCAGGGGTCTGTGCCACTGCGGGCACTCACTCCCTCCAGCACCACCCTGGCCCTCGGCCTGCACTGCGCTCGGCCAAGGAGAGGTGTCTGGCTCCCCCTAGGGGCTGATGTGCCAACAGCGCACTGATTTGCTTGTCTGCTCCTGTCCTCAGAAAACCCCTAATTTCTCGGTCACCCCTTCCGGGGTGTCAGCGCCCTACTGATACATGTCCAGATCAAGCCCAACCTTCAGACCGCGTGGCATAATCGAGGCAGAGCCGATGGGCCAGGGTTTTCCTCCCTCACTTAATCTGGGTCCTCTACTGCCCTGACTGCCGTCTAAGATGGTATTTTTTTTTTTTTCAAAAAAGAAAAAGAAAAAAATAGTACCTGCATCACTTAAAGGAGTGATCATTTTATCTTTTCTGTGGCAGCAAAATTTAACAATAGATGTAAATGTTTGCATGCTAGCGGGAAGGCACAATTTTAAAATACTTATGTCAGTAAATGGTTACTTGAGGAGGAAAATGATCGGCCAGCTGCGGGAAACAGGCTGGGGTCTGAGTGGCGGCTGACTGCAAGCTCAGTAGTAGCTCTTAATTCTCGCAACCTGTGACCAGCATGTCATCGTCCCCACTTGACGTATGAGAAACCCCAGGTGCACAGAGGGCGCCTGCGACCACGGTTTCTCGTCCTTGGAACGATGACATTCGGGCGGCTCATCCGTGCTGCGGGGGGAGGGGCGCTGCCCTGCGACTCTGAGGTTTTCAGCAGAGTCCCTGGCCTGCCCCGCCAAATGCCAGGATGGCAGCACTCCGTCACCAGCAGACGTCGGGGACACTTCCTAAAACGCGAGGTCGGAGAAACTGAAATGGGATTTCAAAAGCCTGTGGCTTCTCCTCTGCCCCAGGGTGCTGGTGTTCAGGGGGACACCATGTCTCTCTTCTTCCTCATAAGTTAGGTTCTTCCCCATAGCTTGGGAAACTCTAAGCACGTGCTCGCAGGTGCGGGATGGTCACGTGGGAGCATCGAGCAGGGGACACGGGACCTGGCGTCAGACAGGCCCGGCTCTGTAGCCCCCGGGCTGAGAGATGGAGGGCAAGTCAATTCACCTCAGAGCCTCGGTCTCCACACGTCAGCGGGGAGCCATCGGCGTGACGGGGCTGCCGTGAGGCACGTGGGATGGTTGCAGGGCCCCCTCTCCCCCTTCCCCTCAGACAGCCCCCTGCCCGAGCAGCCCGGCTCCTCCGTCCTTGCTGCTCAGAAGCTGAGACCACATGCTGCGTGTCAAGAGGTCGCGCTGTGCCTTCCTTACCTTCTCGCCGCGCTCCCCATCTTTCCCAGGGGGGCCTCTGACGCCAGGGAGG
>NW_011921115.1:0-1284 GCF_000151845.1 Pteropus vampyrus
TCAGCAATCCCTCTCCTGGGTATTTACCCCAAAGACTTGAAAACCCGTATTGGAAAAGATATTTGCACACGGATGTTCATAGCAACTTTATTCACAGTGGTTAGGACATGGAAGCAACCAAAGTGTCCTACTATAGGCTAAAGAAGCTGTGGTACATATATATACAATGGAATATTACTCAGCCATAAGAAGAGATGAAATTCTGCCATTTGCAACAACATGGATGGACCTTGAGACTATCATGCTAAGTGAAAAAAGCCAAACAGAAAAAGTTGAAAATTACATGATATCACTCATATGAGGGATATAAACCTAAAAGCAACAAATGCGCAGAACAAACAAACAGAGACTCATCGACATGGAATATAGACCAGAGGACTATAGACTAGTGGTTGCTAGTGGATTGGGGGATGAGGGAGGAGGTAGATGGGATAAAAGGGGTCAAATATAGAGTTTAGGGTGAGGGTGAAGGGGTAAAGGGGTTCAAATATATGGTAGCTGAAGGAAACTGGACTTTGGGTGGTAAACATACAATAGAATATACAGATGTCAAATGGTAATGTACACCTGAAAATGATATAATTATATTAACCAATGTTACCCCAATAAACTTAATTTAAAAAAAAAAAGCAACATTAAACAAAACAAAACTCACTAAAAAAAAGATTATACCAACTCTACTTGGACTAAATAAAAAGAGGAATATTTTGTACTCTTGTCAAACCACAGTAAAGATTTTTTTAATCGCAAAAGTGGATAATAATAAAAAATGCTTCATGTGGCAGGGTGGTAACCAATCAATTTTCAGCATATATTTTCCACTGGAATGAGCTTTTGGTAATTCTGTTTTGTTCATTTGCTACCTTTTTTTAAAGAATTCATAATCAGGAGATTAAAAAATCGAGATGCATTCCTACATACTGTTAGGAAAGACTCCTATTAAAAACATTTGGTATAACAATAAAATAAATAAAAAATAAAAATAATAAATAAATAAATAAATCCTGTTAGGTAGGTATTATTATTATCTTAGATTTGCAGATAAGGAATTTGAGCCTTATAGAGTTAAAGTAACTTGCCCATGGTCGCATAGTAAATGATACTCAAGCTTGGTCTGCTATATTCAAAGACTATGGTAGTAATCACTACATTATATCCTGTTCAGTTTAATTCTTTCCTCAAGTGCTCTTTCCATTCCCTTCTTCAACTAAAGCTGATTTGTCTCAGAGGACTTCAATTCCTTACAAAACTTGTGTTAGGATATACTCACTGCTCTCACTTGTA
>NW_011921116.1:0-2640 GCF_000151845.1 Pteropus vampyrus
CACATGCAAAAAAAAAGGAAACTGGACCACTCTTATACACCATATACAAGAATAGACTCAAACTGAATTAAAGACTTAAATGTAAGACCCAAAACATAAAATTTCTAGAAGAAAACATAGACAGTAAACTCTCCGGATATTACTAACAGTCATTTCTTTTTGGATATATCTCCTTGGGCAAGGGAAACAAACAAACAACAAAAAAATGGGACTTCATCAAACTAAAAAGGTTTTGTACAGCAAAACAAAAAGACAACTGACTGATTAGGAGAAGATATTTGCTTGTGATACATCTGATAAGAGATTAATATCCAAAATATATAAAGAACTCATACAACTCAATAACAAAAACAAAAATCCAATTCAATAATGGGCAGAAGACCTGAACAGATATTTTTCCAAAAAAGTACAGATGTCCTATAGACATATGAAAAGATGCTCAAGGTTACTAATCATCAGAAATGTAGGGGATCATTTTATAAACTATATAAATGTCCAACCAATGTAATGAATACTTGGAAATAATAAAATAATACTAAAAAATAATTTAAAAATTAAATAAAAAAAACCACGAAGAGCTATCACCTCACACCTGTCAGAATAGCCATCATCAATAAATCAAAGAACAAGTGTTAGCAAGGTTATGGAGAAAAGGGAACCCTCATACACTGTTGATGGGATTACAAATTGGTACAACTACTATGGAAAACAGTATGGAGGTTCTTTAAAATATTAAAAATGGATATATCTTTTGACCCAGCAATTGTACTTCTAGGTATTTAGCCAAAGAAAACCAAAACAATAATTTGTAAAGATCTATGCACCCCTATGTTCATGACAGCACAATTTAAAACAGCCAAGATATGGAAGCAATCTAAATGCCCATCAACAGACGATTGGATAAAGAAGTTATGGTTCATATATACAATGGAATATTACTTAGCCATTAAAAAAATGAAATGTTAACATTTGCAATGACATGGATGGACCTCGATAGAGGTTATTATGCTGAGTGAAAGAAGTCAGACAGAGAGAGATAAATACCATATGATTTCACTTATATGCAGAATCTAAGGAACAAAAAGAATAAACTAATCAAAAATAGACTCATAAATATAGAGGACAATCTAGAGACGTCCAGAGGGGAGAGAGTTTGAGGGGCTGGGTGAATGGGGTGAATGGTTAAAAAAGTACAAATTAGTAGTTGATACATGGTCATGGGGATGGGAGCATGGCATAGGGAATGCAGTCAGCATTAATATAATGGCTAAGTAGAGAGCCAGAGGAGAGAAAGAGCAATTAGGGGGATCATTTTATAAACTATATAAATATCTAAACAATGTACTGTATACTTGAAATTAATAAAATTACATTAAAAATCAAAATAAATAAATAAAAAATAATAGTACATTTAACCATATTATAATATATTGGATTATCTTTATTAAACATATATTCCAATTTACATAAAAGTTAATGAATAGGCATTAGTGCATATTTAATTTAAGAACACAAAGTAATATATATATATATATATATATATATATATATATACACTCATAATTACATATGTACTTTTTCTGCCCATTTTCAGAAAGGTTGTATATACAGAATAAATCAAACTCCATCAAGCGAAAAAATCGAAATAGATATTGACAAAGAATATGGAGCAAAGAAATAAGAACTGAAAACTCAAAGTGGAGATATATACTTAGATAAAAAATACATAGTATAATCATATATATTTTATATTAGTACCAACAAAAAATTAGTAGACTTTTTCCAGTATTATAGCACTTTCATAAAGATAGCGTTAAGAAAATGATAGTAAATTTAAAAAGAAATAGAAAAATCTGTTACAAAAGTAATCATGCAGGTCACTTGCAAAGCTATGAGGAATTTCAGCAATTATGTCTCCACAAGCATTATTGATTTAATCATGAAATTTATAATTATAAATATGTTGACAATGATCATAATTCATATTTAAAGAAGCAGATATATCCCTATCTTGGGAGATAATTCACAGAAAAATTGCTATGATTCTTCCAAAAAGAATTCTATTTCCATATTGGAAAGTTAAATGTATTCTCTAGCTAGCAAATACTAAGCTGTATTTCCTTCATGCCACCCCATGCTGCAAATTAATTTTTTCTTAAGTTCCAATATTCTCAATAAATGATTGTACACAGACCCTGTCAAATAAAGAGACTATTTCAGCAAATGTAATAATCTGAAAATCTCTTTCAAACATCCGAGGTTCTTTCCATGTTTTTATTAGCAGTGTCATTAAAGGGAGACCGAAGATAGCTAAAATCCAACAATAAGCTTCTATAAATTTATTGAGATGAAAGTTAAAACAAAATGACAATTTTTAAGAGAAGAATTATATGTATAATAATCTCTGGATGCTTTTCCTTACAAGGAGAAACTGTCAGAGTGAGAGGTCCAGCTACACTTTCCACGAGACTACATAAAGCAGAAAGGGTCTCAGTCAGTGGGAATGTATGATAAAACAGAGAAAGAGGGAAAATAAATTATCATCATAGTCTTGTGGCAGAAATTTGGATGAGGAGGGGTGTGTGTGTGTGTGTGTGTGTGTGTGTGTGTGTGTGTGTGTGTTTTAGTAGATACTATAAG
>NW_011921117.1:0-3638 GCF_000151845.1 Pteropus vampyrus
CAATTCTTAAGAGTAAAAGAAAGACTTTTGGCTTAAAGTCCCCTCCCCTATCAGTCTCTTAAGGGCCCTGCCTGGCTTAACACCATTTCTGCTTAGCAATGGTCTGATGATCCTTATCAATAGTCAGAGGATCTGAGTCGCCAGGGCAGTTACCAGGATTTGAGGGAGAGGGCCTTTTTTTCCAGAGAAAGAAGAGAAGAAATCCTAACTAGGTTTACTAGAAAGATGAACTCTGCAAGAGATGTCCTACTTCATTTCCTGCTAAAAGATTAAGAATTTTAAAAGTGATATCTTGTCTCAAACCGAGGTGTGGCTTCTGCAGGCAGACTTTGCTTTTTTTCATTAAACACGTTGGAGAAGGTTTTCCAGAGTTTTGGAAGTGCCATTGTGGGGAGGTAGTCAGTGTCCCTTTGCAGCCCCCAGGTGGTGGGTGGTGGGACTTCCATGGGAGGAAATGGCGAGGAGAAGGTTTGCGTGCAAGCATTGCTGTGGGGTGTTGGGTAGAGGGTTGAACTTCACAGCACCCAGCAGAGTAATGGCTTTGTGTGGAAAACTTTTGGTTATGTGATTTATAACTTGAGGGATAAGATAGTGAGGGTGACTAGCACTAAAGATTAGTCAATCTATTTTTTTGCTTCACATTATAGAGAAACTAAAGATGTTCCTGTTCTTTTGTCTACATGTAATGGGGAATTGCTTCTACCGTAATTCCAGTTTGCCTGTCTCCCAGGCTAAGTGCTCCTGCAATAGATATGCTAAATAGTGGAAAGTCTTCCAGAACAAAGAGATTTGGAGATGTGGCGGGCTCTTTTTCAGATCCTGCCTTTTTCCATGCCCCTCCTCCCTCGCTTATAAAAGATGCTTAGTCTTGAAGGTGTACTGCAGTTGAACGTGAGAAAACTAGAAAGTCGCCATTTTGTTGCGGTGCCAGGAAAATTAATTGCTGGGATATTATCTCCTGGAAACTACTGTAGCTGAGCTATCTGGGACGTGTGTCGGCAGAGGTAAGCAGTATATTGGTTTACCCTGTCAGCCTTTTTGCTCGATTTCTGCACGGTCTGGGAGAATTTAGAAGAGCTGCTTGACTTTTTCCCCTCCAATACATTTAGATGTGCATGAAAACTATTCGTGGAGGCAAGCTATTTGCACTAGGTGACTACCAGTTTTCTATATTGAAACTTTCCTCGCAGTGGTTATGGTTTCCTGTGCTTTCGTCTTTCGTGCTGTTATAAGAAGGAAATACCTTGGGGATAGGAAGCCTTGGCTTTTTTAGCTAAGCTGTAAAAAGCCTTAATTGTTTTTGTCTTTGCTAAAGTTATTCTTTATTAGAAAATCTTTTAATTTGGAAAATATTTATGGAAACTCATGATCGCAATTGCTTCATTAATCTTGGTAGAAATACCACATTTAAAAAATGAATGGATAGAAGCTAAATGAAGTATTAAGCTTTTTAATTAATACTTGAAAATATACTTGTTCTGGGCTGAGTAAGTAAAAAATGGAATAAATCGTTGGGGTTACATTGTGTAGGGTGCATCTTAAATTTTTTGTTTTCCTGGTTTCTTCTTACGGTAAGAGTAAACATTAACAGTATGGACCAAGAGTTGTTAGTAATCTCTGCAGGAAATTTCTTTTGTTCTGTAGGTTTCTCCTTGTCTGGTCTTAGGGGTGATCTGCCAGGTTCCCTAAAGGTAGCAGTACCTTGTGGATTTTGGAAGCAGCCTTGTTGAATATTTACCAATTTGTCTAGTTCTCCTGCCTTATCCGTTATTAGATGTTGGAAGAGATTTTAAAGGATGTAAAAGGTGATCAGAAATCTGACAAAAATGGAAGCTGATTTTGTAAAGTCCGATGAGAAGTACAAGGACAGTGTCAGCATCTTCCAGGGGCTTCCTGCTGAGTCTGTTAGAAATGCAAGCACAGGCCAGTACTGCCTGAGGCAGTTTGAGTCAAACTAAGGAAAAGTAATTGAGAGGGTCACTTTTAAAAATGGAAGTCTCCTTTGTCTATCCCTAATTGTCTTTCCCTGTCCCTCTTAAAAATGTAGAAGAAGTACTAAAAAAAATTTGCGTAATCACCTTATAAGTAGACTGGAAGGAGCTCCAAGCTAACAGCTTCTATAGAGATGATAATTGGTGGAGAAGTTTTGGCTGGAGAGATTTGGAGATTCCAGCTCTTTAGTAGATCTTGCCCCTTTCCATGCCCCTTCCCCATTTCTTTGTGGTAAAAAATGCCCGCGCTGAGATTTTCTGTTAAGTGGATTTGTAAGATAGGATTTTTAAGATTCCGTTAAGTGAATTGAGAAAACTAGAAAGCTGCCATCTTGTTACTGTTGGGATGCTGCTAGCTCCTAGAAACAGCTGTAGCAGAGCGATGATGCTGGAGTGTTGGCAGAGGTAAAAAGTATCTTTGTCTGTCCTGTCGGCCTTTGTGTTCTGTATATGCTGGGTTTTGGAGAATGTCGAAGTGCTGCCAGTCTTTTTCCTCTAATACATTTAGGTGGGCACGAAAAATATTAGTGAAAAGAGTGCTTGGACTTAGTTTCCTGCCATTTTGATGAAGGCCCATTGTAAAAACACAGGTCCTCATTTTCTATCCCCGTTCCTCTTTTCCCTGTCTCAAAAGCTGTGAAAAATAACTAAAAGATCTTAGCATAATCACCTTAGCAATAGACAGGCACCAAGAAGTATAGGAGTGAAAAACTTTCCAATATATCAGTCACAAGGAAGTGATATCTTCAGGCGCCAGCCCCCAGGACAGCACTGACAGCCACCAGGATGCAGATAACGAAACTGCCTGCTCGGTCCTGTTTGATCTAAGAGTTCCCCGGAAACATTTATCTTTGTGTAAGACGTTTACAGCCAACATCTGCTTTCTGTAATCCGCTCGCTAGCTTGTTCAGCAGACCAGCAGGATATGGTCTTAAGCTTTATAAGCTGCTTCCTCTGTAAGTTCCGGGCTTATCTCCTCTGACCCTACATGGTAGAGAGTCAGTCGCCGGCTGGCTAATAAAGGCTCACAATGCATCTCAATTGGTTCCGTAGGTCTTAGAATTGATCGCGCGCCCCAATAGTAGGAGCCCAGTAAACAGCTTTGACCTGCCTCCCACTTTCTACCATTGCTTTCTGGGTTGCCTCAATAAAATTTACCTGTTGAGCTCTTCTCATTTTCATGCTTATGTAAATCCCAGGTGGACATATAATAAAATTCTTAGTCACGGTCTGCAGCCTTAGGCAAAAATTAGAAGTGGTGTGAGGTCATTGTCTCTTGTAAGTTTAGAGTGGCAGTTTAAAGTATGCGTGAAGCCAGCTTGTGATTAGATACTGAAGGGTTTTCTATGGATTTGACTGGCTGTTTGCTTCTAGAAGGTGTTGAGGTACAGCAGGGTAAGAGGCTGGGGTCAGCCATAAGGTGAGGTTTTGGGGCCTCGGGGACAAGAGTGCTGGATAGGACCCGGGAGGGTGGGTCTCGGTGTGATTTGCCAATCATTGTGAACTCAGGCATTAGTGCTCTGGTGTGCAGCCTGGGCTAAATCTTAGGTACATTCCAGTGTAACTGTGCGTCACATCTATGTGACCGAGCATGGACACATGTGGCCAGGCATGAGTGTTGAGTCACATTCTTGTGACCCAGCATGA
>NW_011921118.1:0-1818 GCF_000151845.1 Pteropus vampyrus
TTGGGCCCACGGCCCACCTGTTCCTTCGGGGTCCCTTGCGTGTCAGGGAGATTTGCCGGCCACCAAGGTGAGGTTTCAGGTGAGGGGCGCCTGGCCTTTAACCGGCAGGTGCACGCGAGCTCATTATGCACTAAATATCCTTGCACAACACTGAGCTTTATTGATTCCCTGGGAAATGGACCACAATTATTTTTGAGAATAGATGGCATATTTGTCTATGCGCTGGAGCAGCTCATACTCCGATAGATAAAGTGTCAGGAGAAAAATCAAAGAAAATGGAGGTGTCCACATCTCAGATAGATTTTCTTTTTTCCTGGCGACACGCGAACGACTGGCAGGGAGACGGGGAAGCAGCGGGGCGGGGGGCCGGGGGGGGGCCGGGCCGGGCTCGCAGGGGGCGGGTGACCCCTGACGGGAGAAGCGACCACAGTGTCCCAGCAGCCGTCCCCCCTCGTCTGGTCCACCGTGGCCGCGAGGGACCCGGCACAGGGCCGCCCGCCCTCCATCCACCCAGCCCCAGGGACGGGCCTGGAGCCCTGGCCGTGCGGGAGGCCGCCTGCAGACGGCAGGGGCTGCCGTGTCCCCTTTCGTGCGTCAGAGCCTGAGCTCTGACATCCCGGTCGGTCGGCACCAGGTGTGGGAGCTGCCCCCTCAAGGCGACAGGGGAAAGCAGCACCAGCCCCACGTCCTGGCGCCTGGCCCCCCACGCCCGGACCTCAGGGCGGCTGCGTGTCACCTGGGAAGGGGACCGCGAAGCAAGGACCCAGGACGTTCCGGTGGGCCCAGGGAAGCGTGACGGTGTGTGACCGGGGGCAGGGCGGTCCTCCCCCTCCCCGGACACCCCGACCGCTCACCTGTGTGGATCCTCAGGTGGACCTTCAGGTGGTGGGACGTGCGGAAGCTCTTCCCACAGTAGGGACAGTCCTTCATGGCCGAGCCCAGGCTCCGGTCGCGGGGCAGCACAGGCTGCTGGACGCCCGCGGGCCTGCCCGCATCCTCGCCCACGTCTGCAGCGGAGAAGAAACGTTCGCACATCACTTCAGCACGTGTCAGGAGCTGTTCACACCCAAACTGCTACCGCCACACAAAGCCCAACATGTCACTGCTACACCTGTCTACTCCGTTCTTTAAATCTGACAGAATGCTGACAATTCATGTATTTTCTTGTTATTCTCTTAAATTATTTCATCTTTCCTCTCATCGTTTTAAGCAGCATATGGTACCTTTATACTGAACTGAATTAAACGAGAAAGAAGCAGCTGTGTCAGCAGCTGGTTCGATTTCGTCTTTTGCTCAGCTCCTATTAAATATTTTTTTTCCAAAAGTTTAAAAATGTTGGTGTTTGTCGAATTTGATTAATTTATACGCCGGACGAGCTGGAGAGTTCGCCATAGGATGGCAACCGCGTTTACATCGCATCGAGCGGCCGACGGAAAAAACGTGTCTGCTGACTCCCGAAGACAGGCAGACACACGGCTATTTTGGGACAGAAAAGAAAATTATCCCGAACTGATCATTTCTTCCCCGTCGAGGCTTCTATCCATCGCTGGCCGGGGCGATCTCACGAAATGGAGGAGAAAGGCGTGGAGACGTGGGGCCACATTCGCCCACGATCGACATACAGTGACACGTTCAAAGTCACGTGCAGAAACTCAGCTGCCAGCGGCCGTAAACTTGGCGCACGGCAGCTGAATCTCTGTGCGGGGACTTGAGCTCCCATCTGTACGGCACCGATACAAAGTTCCTTCCCGCTGTGATCGGATACGCGTCACCCGAACCACTAGAAGAAGATGGAGCAAAATTTGCATGCGGCGGTGA